>NW_027645906.1:0-125000 GCF_951394435.1 Stenella coeruleoalba
TAATCCTAACCCGTACGCTAACACTAACCCGCGCCCTCACACGCACGCTCCCCCTAAAGCGTTGCCGTACCCTCACCTGCACCCTAAACCGTCCCCGTCCCCTAACCCTAACCCTAGCCCGAACCCTAACCCTAACCCTTCCCCAAAGCCTGACCCTAACCTGTCCCCTTATCCTAACCCGTACGCTAACACTAACCCACGCCCTCACACACACGCTCCCCCTAAAGCGTTGCCGTACCCTCACCTGGACCCTAAACCGTCCCCGTCCCCTAACCCTAACCCTAGCCCGAACCCTAACCCTAACACTTCCGCGAAGCCTGACCCTCACCCGTCCTCTAATCCTAACCCGTACGCTAACACTAACCCGCGACCTCACACGCACGCTCCCCCTAAAGCGTTGCCGTACGCTCAGCTGGACCCTAAACCGTCCCCGTCCCGTAACCCTAACCCTAGCCCGAACCTTAACCCTAACCCTTCTCCGAAGCCTGACCCTCACCCATCCCCTAATCCTAACCCGTACGCTAACACTAAGCCACGCCCTCACACGCACGCTCCCCCTAAAGCGTTGCCGTACCCTCACCTGGACCCTAAACCGTCCCCGTCCTCTAACCCAAACCCTAGCCCGAACCCTAACCCTAACCCTTCCCTGAAGCCTGAACCTCACCCGTCCCCTAATCCTAACCCGTACGCTAACACTAACACGCGCCCTCACACGCACGCTCCCCCTAAAGCGTTGCCGTATCCTCACCTGGACCCTAAACCGTCCCCGTCCCCGTCCCCTAACCCTAGCCCGAACCCTAACCCTAACCCTTCCCCGAAGCCTGAGCCTCACCCGTCCCGTAATCCTAACCCGTACGCTAACACTAACCAGCGCCCTCACACGCACGTTCCCCCTAAAGCGTTGCCGTACCCTCACCTGGACCCTAAACCGTCCCCGTCCCCTAACCCTAACCCTAGCCCGAACCCTAACCCTAACCCTTCCCCGAAGCCTGACCCACATCGTCTCCTAATCCTAACCCGTACGCTAACACTAACCCGCGCCCTCACACGCACGCTCCCCCTAAAGATTTGCCGTTCCCTCACCTGGACCCTAAACCGTCCCCGTCCGTAACCCTAACCCTAGACCGAACCCTAACCCTAACACTTCCCCGAAGCCTGACCCTCACCCGTCCCCTAATCCTAACCCGTACGCTAACACTAACCCGCGCCCTCACACGCACGCTCCCCCTAAAGCGTTGCCGTACCCTCACCTGGACCCTAAACTGTCCCCGTCCCCTAACCCTAACCCTAGCCCGAACCCTAACCCTAACGCTTCCCCGAAGCCTGACCCTCACCCGTCCCCTAATCCTAAACCGTACGCTAACGCTAACCCACGCCCTCACACGCACGCTCCCCCTAAAGCGTTGCCGTACCCTCACCTGGACCCTAAACCGTCCCCGTCCCCTAACCCTAACCCTAGCCCGATCCCTAACCCTAACGCTTCCCCGAAGCCTGACCCTCACCCGTCCCCTAATCCTAACCCGTACGATAACACTAACCTGCGCCCTCACACGCACGCTCCCCCTAAAACGTTGCCGTACCCTCACCTGGACCCTAAACCGTCCCCATCCCGTAACCCTAACCCTAGCCCGAACGTTAACCCTAACCCTTCCCCGAAGCCTGACCCTCACCCATCCCCTAATCCTGACCCGTACGCTAACACTAACCCACGCCCTCACACGCACGCTCCCCCTAAAGCGTTGCCGTACCCTCACCTGGACCCTAAACCATCCCCGTCCTCTAACCCTAACCCTAGCCCGAACCCTAACCCTAACCCTTCCCCGAAGCCTGACCCTCAACCGTCCCCTAATCCTAACCCGTACGCTAACACTAACCCACGCCCTCACACGCACGCTCCCCCTAAAGGGTTGCCGTACCCTCACCTGGACCCTAAACCGTCCCCGTCTCCTAACCCTAGCCGTAGCCCGAATCCTAACCCTAACCCTTCCCCGAAGCCTAACCCTCACCCGTCCCCTAATCCTAACCCGTACGCTAACACTAACCCGCGCCCTCACACGCACGCTCCCCCTAAAGCGTTGCCGTACCCTCACCTTGACCCTAAACTGTCCCCGTCCCCGTCCCCTAACCCTAGCCCGAACCCTAACCCTAACCCTTCCCCGAAGCCTGACCCTCACCCGTCCCCTAATCCTAACCCGTACGCTAACACTAACCCTTGCCCTCACACGCACGCTCCCCCTAAAGCGTTGCCGTACCCTCACCTGGACCCTAAACCGTCCCCGTCACCTAACGCTAACCCTAGCCCGAACACTAACCCTAACCCTTCCCCGAAGCCTGACCCTCAACCATCCCCTAATCCTAACCCGTACGCTAACACTAACCCGCGCCCTCACACGCACGCTCCCCTTTAAGCGTTGCCGTACCCTCACCTGGACCCTAAACCGTCCCCGTCCCCTAACCCTAACCCTAGCCCGAACCCTAACCCTTACCCTTCCCCGAAGCCTGACCCTCACCCGTCCCCTAATCCTAACCCCTACACTAACACTAACCCGCGCCCTCACACGCACGCTCCCCCTAAAGCGTTGCCGTACCCTAACCTGGACCCTAAACCGTCCCCGTCCCCTAACCCATACCTAGCCCGAACCCTAAACCTAACACTTCCCCGAAGCCTGACCCTCACCCGTCCCCTAATCCTAACCCGTACGCTAACACTAACCCACGCCCTCACATGCACGCTCCCCGTAAAGTGTTGCCGTATCCTCACCTGGACCCTAAACCGTCCCCTTCCCGTAACCCTAACACTAGCCCGAACCCTAACCCTAACACTTCCCCGAAGCCTGACCCTCACCCGTCCCCTAATCCTAACCCGTACGCTAACACTAACCGGCGCCCTCACACGCACGCTCCCCCTAAAGCGTTGCCGTACCCTCACCTGCACCCTAAACCGTCCCCGTCCCCTAACCCTAACCCTAGCCCGAACCCTAACCCTAACCCTTCCCCAAAGCCTGACCCTAACCTGTCCCCTTATCCTAACCCGTACGCTAACACTAACCCACGCCCTCACACACACGCTCCCCCTAAAGCGTTGCCGTACCCTCACCTGGACCCTAAACCGTCCCCGTCCCCTAACCCTAACCCTAGCCCGAACCCTAACCCTAACACTTCCGCGAAGCCTGACCCTCACCCGTCCTCTAATCCTAACCCGTACGCTAACACTAACCCGCGACCTCACACGCACGCTCCCCCTAAAGCGTTGCCGTACGCTCAGCTGGACCCTAAACCGTCCCCGTCCCGTAACCCTAACCCTAGCCCGAACCTTAACCCTAACCCTTCCCCGAAGCCTGACCCTCACCCATCCCCTAATCCTAACCCGTACGCTAACACTAACCCGCGCCCTCACACGCATGCTCCACCTAAAGCGTTGCCGTACCCTCACCTGGACCCTAAACCGTCCCCGTCCCCTAACCCTAACCCTAGCTCGACCCTAACCCTAACCCTTCCCGGAAGCCTGACACTCACCCGTCCCCTAATCCTAATCCGTACGCTAACACTAACCCGCGCCCTCACACGCACGCTCCCCCTAAAGCGTTGCCGTACCCTCACCTGGACCCTAAACCGTCCCCGTCCCCTAACCCTAACCCTAGCCCGAACCCTAACCCTAACACTTCCCCGAAGCCTGACACTCACCCGTCCTCTAATCCTAACCCGTACGCTAACACTAACCCACGCCCTCACACGCACGCTCCCCCTAAAGCGTTGCCGTATCCGCACCTGGACCCAAAACCATCCCCGTCCCCTAACCCTAACCCTAGCCCAAACCCTCTCCCTAACCCTTCCCCGAAGCCTGACCCTCACCCGTCCCCTAATCTTAAATCGTACGTTAACACTAACCCGCGCCCTCACACGCACGCTCCCCCTAAAGCGTTGCCGTAACCTCACCTGGACCCTAAACCGTCCCCATCCCGTAACCCTAACCCTAGCCCGAACGTTAACCCTAACACTTCCCCGAAGCCTGACCCTCACCCATCCCCTAATCCTAACCCGTACGCTAAAACTAACCCACGCCCTCACACGCACGCTCCCCCTAATGCGTTGCCGTACCCTCACCTGGACCCTAAACCGTCCCCGTCCTCTAACCCTAACCCTAGCCCGAACCCTAACCCTTACACTTCCCCGAAGCCTGACCCTCACCCGTCCCCTAATCCTAACCCGTACGCTAACACTAACCCGCGCCCTCACATGCACGCTCCCCCTAAAGCGTTGCCGTACCCGCACCTGGACCCTAAACCGTCCCCGTCCCCTAAACCTAACCCTACCCCGAACCCTAACCCTGATGCTTCCCCGAAGCCTGACCCTCACCCGTCCCCTAATCCTAACCCGTACGCTAACACTAACCCACGCCCTCACACGCACGCGCCCCCTAAAGCGTTGCCGTACCCTCACCTGGACCCTAAACCGTTCCTGTCCCCTAACCCTAACCCTAGCCCGAACCCTAAACCTTACCCTTCCCCGAAGCCTGACCCTCACCCATCCCCTAATCCTAACCCATACACTAACACTAACCCGGGCCCTCACACGCACGCTCCCCCTAAAGCGTTGTCGTACCCTCACCTGGACCCTAAACCGTCCCCATCCCCTAAGCCTAACCCTAGCCCGAACCCTAAACCTAACCCTTCCCCGAAGCCTGACCCTCACCCGTCCCCTAATCCTAACCCGTACGCTAACACTAACCCGCGCCCTCACACGCATGCTCCCCCTAAAGCGTTGCCGTACCCTCACCTGGACCCTAAACCGTCCCCGTCCCCTAACCCTAACCCTAGCCCGAACCCTAACCCTAACACTTCCCAGAACCTGACCCTCACCTGTCCCCTAATCCTAACCCGTACGCTAACACTAACCCGCGCTCTCACACACACGCTCCCCCTAAAGCGTTGCCGTACCCTCACCTGGACCCTAAACCGTCCCCGTCCCCTAACCCTAACCCTAGCCCGAACCCTAACCCTAACCCTTCCCCGAAGCCTGACCCTCACCCGTCCCATAATCCTAACCCGTACGCTAACACTAACCCGCGCCCTCACACGCACCCTCCCCCTAAAGCGTTGCCGTACCCTCACCTGGACCCTAAACCGCCCCCGTGCCCTAACCCTTACCCTAGCCCGAACCCTAACCCTGACGCTTCCCTGAAGCCTGACCCTCACCCATCCCCTAATCCTAACCCGTACGCTAACACTAACCCGCACCCTCACACGCACGCTCCCCCTAAAGCGTTGCCGTACCCTCACCTGGACCCTAAACCGTCCCCGTCCCCTAAACCTAACCCTAGCCCGAACCCTAACCCTAACACTTCCCCGAAGCCTCACCCTCACCCGTCCCCTAATCCTAACCGGTACACTAACACTAACCCGCGCCCTCACATGCACGCTCCCTCTAAAGCGTTGCCGTACCCTCCCCTGGACCCTAAACCGTCCCCGTCCCCTATCCCAAACCCTAGCCCGAACCCTAACCCTAACTCTTCCCCGAAGCCTGACCCTCACCCGTCCCCTAATCCTAAACCGTACGCTAACACTAACCCGCGCCCTCACACGCACGCTCCCCCTACAGCGTTGCCGTACCCTCACCTGGACCCTAAAACGTCCCCATCCCCTAACCCTAACCCTATCCCGAACCCTAACCCTAACCCTTCCCCGAAGCCTGACCCTCACCCGTCCCATAATCCTAACCCGTACGCTAACACTAACCCGCGCCCTCACACGCACGCTCCCCCTAAAGCGTTGCCGTACCCTCACCTGGACCCTAAACCGTCCCCGTCCCCTAACCCTAACCCTAGCCCGAACCCTAAACCTCACGCTTCCCCGAAGCCTGACCCTCACCCGTCCCCTAATCCTAACCCGTACGGTAACACTAACCCGCTCCCTCACACGCACGATCCCCCTAAAGTGTTGCCGTACCCTCACCTGGACCCTAAACCGTCCCCGTCCCCTAACCCTAACCCTAGCCCGAACCCTAACACTTACCCTTCCCCGAAGCCTGACCCTCACCCGTCCCCTAATCCTAACCCATAGACTAACACTAACCCGGGCCCTCACACGCACGCTCCCCCTAAAGCGTTGCCGTACCCTCACCTGGACCCTAAACCGTCCCCATCCCCTAACCCTAACCCTAGCCCGAACCCTAAACCTAACCCTTCCCCGAAGCCTGACCCTCACCCGTCCCCTAATCCTAACCCGTACGCTAACACTAACCCACGACCTCACACGCACGCTCCCCCTAAAGTGTTGCCGTACACTCACCTGGACCCTAAACCGCCCCCGTGCCCTAACCCTAACCCTAGCCCGAACCCTAACCCTGACGCTTCCCCGAAGCCTGACCCTCACCCGCCCCCTAAACCTAACCCGTACGCTAACACTAACCCGCGCCCTCACACGCACGCTCCCCCAAATGCGTTGCCGTACCCTCACCTGGACCCTAAACCGTCCCCGTCCCCTAACCCTAACCCTAGCCCGAACCCTAACCCTACCCCTTCCCTGAAGCCTGACCCTCAACCGTCCCCTAATCCTAACCCGTACGCTAACACTAACCCGCGCCCTCACACGCACGCTCCCCCTAAAGCGTTGCCGTTCCCTCACCTGGACCCTAAACCGTCCCCGACCGTAACCCTAACCCTAGCCCGAACCCTAACCCTAACACTTCCCCGAAGCCTGACCCTCACCCGTCCCCTAATCCTAACCCGTACGCTAACACTAACCTGCGCCCTCACACGCACGCTCCCCCTAAAGCGTTGCCGTACCCTCACCTGGACCCTAAACTGCCCCCGTGCCCTAACCCTAACCCTAGCCCGAACCCTAACCCTGACGCTTCCCTGAAGCCTGACCCTCACCCGTCCCCTAATCCTAACCCGTACGCTAACACTCACCCCCGCCCTCACACGCACGCTCCCCCTTAAGCGTTGCCGTACCCTCACCTGGACCCTAAACCGTCCCCGTCCCCTAACCCTAACCCTAGCCCGAACCCTAACCCTAACCCTTCCCCGAAGCCTGACCCTCACCCGTCCGCTAATCCTAACCCGTACTCTAACACTAACCCACACCCTCACACGCACGCTCCCCCTAAAGCGTTGCCGTACCCTCACCTGGACCCTAAACGGTCCCTGATCCCTAACCCTAACCCTAGCCCGAACCCTAACCCTAACCCTTCCCCGAAGTCTGACCCTCACCCGTCCCCTAATCCTAACCCGTACGCTAACACTAACCTGCGCCCTCACACGCACGCTCCCCCTAAAGCGTTGCCGTACCCTCACCTGGACCCTAAACCGTCCCCGTCCCCTAACCCTAACCCTAGCCGGAAACCTCTCCCTAACCCTTCCCCGAAGCCTGACCCTCACCCGTCCCCTAATCCTAACCCGTACGCTAACACTAACCCGCGCCCTCACATGCACGCTCCCCCTAAAGCGTTGCCATACCCTCACCTGGACCCTAAACCGTCCCCGTCCCCTAACCCTAACCCTAGCCGGAAACCTCTCCCTAACCCTTCCCCGAAGCCTGACCCTCACCCGTCCCCTAATCCTAACCCGTACGCTAACACTAACCTGCGCCCTAACACGCACGCTCCCCCTAAAGCGTTGCCGTACCCTCACCTGGACCCTAACCGTCCCCGTCCCCTAACCCTAACCCTAGCCCGAACCCTAACCCTAACACTTCCCCGAAGCCTGACCCTCACCCGTCCCCTAATCCTAACCCGTACGCTAACACTAAGCCACGCCCTCACACGCACGCTCCCCCTAAAGCTTTGCCGTACCCTCACCTGGACCCTAAACCGTCCCCGTCCCCTAACCCTAACCCTAGCCCGAACCCTAACCCTAACCCTTCCCCGAAGCCTGACCCTCACCCGTCCCCTAATCCTAACCCGTACGCTAACACTAACCCACGACCTCACACGCACGCTCCCCCTAAAGTGTTGCCGTACACTCACCTGGACCCTAAACCGCCCCCGTGCCCTAACCCTAACCCTAGCCCGAACCCTAACCCTGACGCTTCCCCGAAGCCTGACCCTCACCCGCCCCCTAAACCTAACCCGTACGCTAACACTAACCCGCGCCCTCACACGCACGCTCCCCCAAATGCGTTGCCGTACCCACACCTGGACCCTAAACCGTCCCCGTCCCCTAACCCTAACCCTAGCCCGAACCCTAACCCTACCCCTTCCCTGAAGCCTGACCCTCAACCGTCCCCTAATCCTAACCCGTACGCTAACACTAACCCGCGCCCTCACACGCACGCTCCCCCTAAAGCGTTGCCGTTCCCTCACCTGGACCCTAAACCGTCCCCGACCGTAACCCTAACCCTAGCCCGAACCCTAACCCTAACACTTCCCCGAAGCCTGACCCTCACCCGTCCCCTAATCCTAACCCGTACGCTAACACTAACCTGCGCCCTCACACGCACGCTCCCCCTAAAGCGTTGCCGTACCCTCACCTGGACCCTAAACTGCCCCCGTGCCCTAACCCTAACCCTAGCCCGAACCCTAACCCTGACGCTTCCCTGAAGCCTGACCCTCACCCGTCCCCTAATCCTAACCCGTACGCTAACACTCACCCCCGCCCTCACACGCACACTCCCCCTTAAGCGTTGCCGTACCCTCACCTGGACCCTAAACCGTCCCCGTCCCCTAACCCTAACCCTAGCCCGAACCCTAACCCTAACCCTTCCCCGAAGCCTGACCCTCACCCGTCCGCTAATCCTAACCCGTACTCTAACACTAACCCACACCCTCACACGCACGCTCCCCCTAAAGCGTTGCCGTACCCTCACCTGGACCCTAAACGGTCCCTGATCCCTAACCCTAACCCTAGCCCGAACCCTAACCTTAACCCTTCCCCGAAGTCTGACCCTCACCCGTCCCCTAATCCTAACCCGTACGCTAACACTAACCTGCGCCCTCACACGCACGCTCCCCCTAAAGCGTTGCCGTACCCTCACCTGGACCCTAAACCGTCCCCGTCCCCTAACCCTAACCCTAGCCGGAAACCTCTCCCTAACCCTTCCCCGAAGCCTGACCCTCACCCGTCCCCTAATCCTAACCCGTACGCTAACACTAACCCGCGCCCTCACATGCACGCTCCCCCTAAAGCGTTGCCATACCCTCACCTGGACCCTAAACCGTCCCCGTCCCCTAACCCTAACCCTAGCCGGAAACCTCTCCCTAACCCTTCCCCGAAGCCTGACCCTCACCCGTCCCCTAATCCTAACCCGTACGCTAACACTAACCTGCGCCCTAACACGCACGCTCCCCCTAAAGCGTTGCCGTACCCTCACCTGGACCCTAACCATCCCCGTCCCCTAACCCTAACCCTAGCCCGAACCCTAACCCTAACACTTCCCCGAAGCCTGACCCTCACCCGTCCCCTAATCCTAACCCGTACGCTAACACTAAGCCACGCCCTCACACGCACGCTCCCCCTAAAGCTTTGCCGTACCCTCACCTGGACCCTAAACCGTCCCCGTCCCCTAACCCTAACCCTAGCCCGAACCCTAACCCTAACCCTTCCCCGAAGCCTGACCCTCACCCGTCCCGTAATCCTAACCGGTAGGCTAACACTAACCCGTGCCCTCACACGCACGCTCCCCCTATAGCGTTGCCGTACCCTCACCTGGACCCTAAACCGTCCCCGTCCCCTATCCCTAATCCTAGCCCGAACCCTAACCCTAACACTTCCCCGAAATCTGACCCTCACCCGTCCCCTAATCCTAAACCGTACGCTAACGCTAACCCGTGCCCTCACACGCACGCTCCCCCTAAAGCGTTGTCGTACCCTCACCTGGACCCTAAACCGTCCCCGTCACCTAACTCTAACCCTAGCCCGAACCCTAACACTAAACCTTCCCCGAAGCCTGACCCTCACCCATCCCCTAATCCTAACCCGTACGCTAACACTAACCCGCGCCCTCACACGCACGCTCCCCTTTAAGCGTTGCCGTACCCTCACCTGGACCCTAAACCGTCCCCATCCCCTAACCCTAGCCCTAGCCCGATCCCTAACCCTAAACCTTCCCTGAAGCCTGACCCTCACCCGTCCCCTAATCCTAACCCGTATGCTAACACTACCCCGCGCCCTCACACGCACACTCCCCCTAAAGCGTTGCCGTACCCTCACCTGGACCCTAAACCGTCCCCGTCCCCTAACCCTAACCCTAGCCCGAACCCTAACCCTTCCCCTTCCCCGAAGCCTGACCCTCACGCGTCCCCTAATCCTAACCCGTACACTAACACTAACCCGCGCCCTCACACGCACGGTCCCCCTAAAGCGTTGCCGTACCCTAACCTGGACCCTAAACTGTCCCCGTCCCCTAACCCATACCTAGCCCGAACCCTAAACCTAACACTTCCCCGAAGCCTGACCCTCACCCGTCCCCTAATCCTAACCCGTACGCTAACACTAACCCACGCCCTCACATGCACGCTCCCCGTAAAGTGTTGCCGTATCCTCACCTGGACCCTAAACCGTCCCCTTCCCGTAACCCTAACACTAGCCCGAACCCTAACCCTAACACTTCCCCGAAGCCTGACCCTCACCCGTCCCCTAATCCTAACCCGTACGCTAACACTAACCCGCGCCCTCACACGCACGCTCCCCCTAAAGCGTTGCCGTACCCTCTCCTGCACCCTAAACCGTCCCCGTCCCCTAACCCTAACCCTAGCCCGAACCCTAACCCTAACCCTTCCCCAAAGCCTGACCCTAACCTGTCCCCTTATCCTAACCCGTACGCTAACACTAACCCACGCCCTCACACACACGCTCCCCCTAAAGCGTTGCCGTACCCTCACCTGGACCCTAAACCGTCCCCGTCCCCTAACCCTAACCCTAGCCCGAACCCTAACCCTAACACTTCCGCGAAGCCTGACCCTCACCCGTCCTCTAATCCTAACCCGTACGCTAACACTAACCCGCGACCTCACACGCACGCTCCCCCTAAAGCGTTGCCGTACGCTCAGCTGGACCCTAAACCGTCCCCGTCCCGTAACCCTAACCCTAGCCCGAACCTTAACCCTAACCCTTCTCCGAAGCCTGACCCTCACCCATCCCCTAATCCTAACCCGTACGCTAACACTAAGCCACGCCCTCACATGCACGCTCCCCCTAAAGCGTTGCCGTACCCTCACCTGGACCCTAAACCGTCCCCGTCCTCTAACCCAAACCCTAGCCCGAACCCTAACCCTAACCCTTCCCTGAAGCCTGAACCTCACCCGTCCCCTAATCCTAACCCGTACGCTAACACTAACACGCGCCCTCACACGCACGCTCCCCCTAAAGCGTTGCCGTATCCTCACCTGGACCCTAAACCGTCCCCGTCCCCGTCCCTTAACCCTAGCCCGAACCCTAACCCTAACCCTTCCCCGAAGCCTGAGCCTCACCCGTCCCGTAATCCTAACCCGTACGCTAACACTAACCAGCGCCCTCACACGCACGTTCCCCCTAAAGCGTTGCCGTACCCTCACCTGGACCCTAAACCGTCCCCGTCCCCTAACCCTAACCCTAGCCCGAACCCTAACCCTAACCCTTCCCCGAAGCCTGACCCACATCGTCTCCTAATCCTAACCCGTACGCTAACACTAACCCGCGCCCTCACACGCACGCTCCCCCTAAAGATTTGCCGTTCCCTCACCTGGACCCTAAACCGTCCCCGTCCGTAACCCTAACCCTAGACCGAACCCTAACCCTAACACTTCCCCGAAGCCTGACCCTCACCCGTCCCCTAATCCTAACCCGTACGCTAACACTAACCCGCGCCCTCACACGCACGCTCCCCCTAAAGCGTTGCCGTACCCTCACCTGGACCCTAAACCGTCCCCGTCCCCTAACCCTAACCCTAGCCCGAACCCTAACCCTAACGCTTCCCCGAAGCCTGACCCTCACCCGTCCCCTAATCCTAAACCGTACGCTAACGCTAACCCACGCCCTCACACGCACGCTCCCCCTAAAGCGTTGCCGTACCCTCACCTGGACCCTAAACCGTCCCCGTCCCCTAACCCTAACCCTAGCCCGATCCCTAACCCTAACGCTTCCCCGAAGCCTGACCCTCACCCGTCCCCTAATCCTAACCCGTACGATAACACTAACCTGCGCCCTCACACGCACGCTCCCCCTAAAACGTTGCCGTACCCTCACCTGGACCCTAAACCGTCCCCATCCCGTAACCCTAACCCTAGCCCGAACGTTAACCCTAACCCTTCCCCGAAGCCTGACCCTCACCCATCCCCTAATCCTGACCCGTACGCTAACACTAACCCACGCCCTCACACGCACGCTCCCCCTAAAGCGTTGCCGTACCCTCACCTGGACCCTAAACCATCCCCGTCCTCTAACCCTAACCCTAGCCCGAACCCTAACCCTAACCCTTCCCCGAAGCCTGACCCTCAACCGTCCCCTAATCCTAACCCGTACGCTAACACTAACCCACGCCCTCACACGCACGCTCCCCCTAAAGGGTTGCCGTACCCTCACCTGGACCCTAAACCGTCCCCGTCCCCTAACCCTAGCCGTAGCCCGAATCCTAACCCTAACCCTTCCCCGAAGCCTAACCCTCACCCGTCCCCTAATCCTAACCCGTACGGTAACACTAACCCGCGCCCTCACACGCACGCTCCCCCTAAAGCGTTGCCGTACCCTCACCTGGACCCTAAACCGTCCCCGTCCCCGTCCCCTAACCCTAGCCCGAACCCTAACCCTAACCCTTCCCCGAAGCCTGACCCTCACCCGTCCCCTAATCCTAACCCGTACGCTAACACTAACCCTTGCCCTCACACGCACGCTCCCCCTAAAGCGTTGCCGTACCCTCACCTGGACCCTAAACCGTCCCCGTCACCTAACGCTAACCCTAGCCCGAACACTAACCCTAACCCTTCCCCGAAGCCTGACCCTCAACCATCCCCTAATCCTAACCCGTACGCTAACACTAACCCGCGCCCTCACACGCACGCTCCCCTTTAAGCGTTGCCGTACCCTCACCTGGACCCTAAACCGTCCCCGTCCCCTAACCCTAACCCTAGCCCGAACCCTAACCCTTACCCTTCCCCGAAGCCTGACCCTCACCCGTCCCCTAATCCTAACCCCTACACTAACACTAACCCGCGCCCTCACACGCACGCTCCCCCTAAAGCGTTGCCGTACCCTAACCTGGACCCTAAACCGTCCCCGTCCCCTAACCCATACCTAGCCCGAACCCTAAACCTAACACTTCCCCGAAGCCTGACCCTCACCCGTCCCCTAATCCTAACCCGTACGCTAACACTAACCCACGCCCTCACATGCACGCTCCCCGTAAAGTGTTGCCGTATCCTCACCTGGACCCTAAACCGTCCCCTTCCCGTAACCCTAACACTAGCCCGAACCCTAACCCTAACACTTCCCCGAAGCCTGACCCTCACCCGTCCCCTAATCCTAACCCGTACGCTAACACTAACCGGCGCCCTCACACGCACGCTCCCCCTAAAGCGTTGCCGTACCCTCACCTGCACCCTAAACCGTCCCCGTCCCCTAACCCTAACCCTAGCCCGAACCCTAACCCTAACCCTTCCCCAAAGCCTGACCCTAACCTGTCCCCTTATCCTAACCCGTACGCTAACACTAACCCACGCCCTCACACACACGCTCCCCCTAAAGCGTTGCCGTACCCTCACCTGGACCCTAAACCGTCCCCGTCCCCTAACCCTAACCCTAGCCCGAACCCTAACCCTAACACTTCCGCGAAGCCTGACCCTCACCCGTCCTCTAATCCTAACCCGTACGCTAACACTAACCCGCGACCTCACACGCACGCTCCCCCTAAAGCGTTGCCGTACGCTCAGCTGGACCCTAAACCGTCCCCGTCCCGTAACCCTAACCCTAGCCCGAACCTTAACCCTAACCCTTCCCCGAAGCCTGACCCTCACCCATCCCCTAATCCTAACCCGTACGCTAACACTAACCCGCGCCCTCACACGCATGCTCCCCCTAAAGCGTTGCCGTACCCTCACCTGGACCCTAAACCGTCCCCGTCCCCTAACCCTAACCCTAGCCCGAACCCTAACCCTAACACTTCCCCGAAGCCTGACACTCACCCGTCCTCTAATCCTAACCCGAACGCTAACACTAACCCACGCCCTCACACGCACGCTCCCCCTAAAGCGTTGCCGTACCCTCACCTGGACCCAAAACCATCCCTGTCCCCTAACCCTAACCCTAGCCCAAACCCTCTCCCTAACCCTTCCCCGAAGCCTGACCCTCACCGGTCCCCTAATCTTAAATCGTACGCTAACACTAACCCGCGCCCTCACACGCACGCTCCCCCTAAAGCGTTGCCGTAACCTCACCTGGACCCTAAACCGTCCCCATCCCGTAACCCTAACCCTAGCCCGAACGTTAACCCTAACACTTCCCCGAAGCCTGACCCTCACCCATCCCCTAATCCTAACCCGTACGCTAAAACTAACCCACGCCCTCACACGCACGCTCCCCCTAATGCGTTGCCGTACCCTCACCTGGACCCTAAACCGTCCCCGTCCTCTAACCCTAACCCTAGCCCGAACCCTAACCCTGACGCTTCCCCGAAGCCTGACCCTCACCCGTCCCATAATCCTAACCCGTACGCTAACACTAACCCGTGCCCTCACACGCAGGCTCCCCCTAAAGCGTTGCCGTACCCTCATCTGGACCCTAAACCGTCCCCGTCCCCTAACCGTAACCCTAGCCCGAACCCTAACACTAAACCTTCCCCGAAGCCTGACCCTCACCCATCTCCTAATCCTAACCCGTACGCTAACACTAACCCGCGCCCTCACACGCACGCTCCCCTTTAAGCGTTGCCGTACCCTCACCTGGACCCTAAACCGTCCCCATCCCCTAACCCTAGCCCTAGCCCGATCCCTAACCCTAAACCTTCCCTGAAGCCTGACCCTCACCCGTCCCCTAATCCTAACCCGTATGCTAACACTACCCCGCGCCCTCACACGCACGCTCCCCCTAAAGCGTTGCCGTACCCTCACCTGGACCCTAAACCGTCCCCGTCCCCTAACCCTAACCCTAGCCCGAACCCTAACCCTTACCCTTCCCCGAAGCCTGACCCTCACCCGTCCCCTAATCCTAACCCATACACTAACACTAACCCGCGGCCTCACACGCACGCTCCCCCTAAAGCGTTGCCGTACCCTAACCTGGACCCTAAACCGTCCCCGTCCCCTAACCCATACCTAGCCCGAACCCTAAACCTAACACTTCCCCGAAGCCTGACCCTCACCCGTCCCCTAATCCTAACCCGTACGCTAACACTAACCCACGCCCTCACATGCACGCTCCCCGTAAAGTGTTGCCGTATCCTCACCTGGACCCTAAACCGTCCCCTTCCCGTAACCCTAACACTAGCCCGAACCCTAACCCTAACACTTCCCCGAAGCCTGACCCTCACCCGTCCCCTAATCCTAACCCGTACGCTAACACTAACCCGCGCCCTCACACGCACGCTCCCCCTAAAGCGTTGCCGTACCCTCACCTGCACCCTAAACCGTCCCCGTCCCCTAACCCTAACCCTAGCCCGAACCCTAACCCTAACCCTTCCCCAAAGCCTGACTCTAACCTGTCCCCTTATCCTAACCCGTACGCTAACACTAACCCACGCCCTCACACACACGCTCCCCCTAAAGCGTTGCCGTACCCTCACCTGGACCCTAAACCGTCCCCGTCCCCTAACCCTAACCCTAGCCCGAACCCTAACCCTAACACTTCCGCGAAGCCTGACCCTCACCCGTCCTCTAATCCTAACCCGTACGCTAACACTAACCCGCGACCTGACACGCACGCTCCCCCAAAAGCGTTGCCGTACGCTCAGCTGGACCCTAAACCGTCCCCGTCCCGTAACCCTAACCCTAGCCCGAACCTTAACCCTAACCCTTCCCCGAAGCCTGACCCTCACCCATCCCCTAATCCTAACCCGTACGCTAACACTAACCCGCGCCCTCACACGCATGCTCCACCTAAAGCGTTGCCGTACCCTCACCTGGACCCTAAACCGTCCCCGTCCCCTAACCCTAACCCTAGCTCAAACGCTAACCCTAACCCTTCCCGGAAGCCTGACCCTCACCCGTCCCCTAATCCTAATCCGTACGCTAACACTAACCCGCGCCCTCACACGCACGCTCCCCCTAAAGCGTTGCCGTACCCTCACCTGGACCCTAAACCGTCCCCGTCCCCTAACCCTAACCCTAGCCCGAACCCTAACCCTAACACTTCCCCGAAGCCTGACACTCACCCGTCCTCTAATCCTAACCCGTACGCTAACACTAACCCACGCCCTCACACGCACGCTCCCCCTAAAGCGTTGCCGTACCCTCACCTGGACCCAAAACCATCCCCGTCCCCTAACCCTAACCCTAGCCCAAACCCTCTCCCTAACCCTTCCCCGAAGCCTGACCCTCACCCGTCCCCTAATCTTAAATCGTACGCTAACACTAACCCGCGCCCTCACACGCACGCTCCCCCTAAAGCGTTGCCGTAACCTCACCTGGACCCTAAACCGTCCCCATCCCGTAACCCTAACCCTAGCCCGAACGTTAACCCTAACACTTCCCCGAAGCCTGACCCTCACCCATCCCCTAATCCTAACCCGTACGCTAAAACTAACCCACGCCCTCACACGCACGCTCCCCCTAATGCGTTGCCGTACCCTCACCTGGACCCTAAACCGTCCCCGTCCTCTAACCCTAACCCTAGCCCGAACCCTAACCCTTACACTTCCCCGAAGCCTGACCCTCACCCGTCCCCTAATCCTAACCCGTACGCTAACACTAACCCGCGCCCTCACATGCACGCTCCCCCTAAAGCGTTGCCGTACCCGCACCTGGACCCTAAACCGTCCCCGTCCCCTAAACCTAACCCTACCCCGAACCCTAACCCTGATGCTTCCCCGAAGCCTGACCCTCACCCGTCCCCTAATCCTAACCCGTACGCTAACACTAACCCACGCCCTCACACGCACGCGCCCCCTAAAGCGTTGCCGTACCCTCACCTGGACCCTAAACCGTTCCTGTCCCCTAACCCTAACCCTAGCCCGAACCCTAAACCTTACCCTTCCCCGAAGCCTGACCCTCACCCATCCCCTAATCCTAACCCATACACTAACACTAACCCGGGCCCTCACACGCACGCTCCCCCTAAAGCGTTGTCGTACCCTCACCTGGACCCTAAACCGTCCCCATCCCCTAAGCCTAACCCTAGCCCGAACCCTAAACCTAACCCTTCCCCGAAGCCTGACCCTCACCCGTCCCCTAATCCTAACCTGTACGCTAACACTAACCCGCGCCCTCACACGCATGCTCCCCCTAAAGCGTTGCCGTACCCTCACCTGGACCCTAAACCGTCCCCGTCCCCTAACCCTAACCCTAGCCCGAACCCTAACCCTAACACTTCCCCGAACCTGACCCTCACCTGTCCCCTAATCCTAACCCGTACGCTAACACTAACCCGCGCTCTCACACACACGCTCCCCCTAAAGCGTTGCCGTACCCTCACCTGGACCCTAAACCGTCCCCGTCCCCTAACCCTAACCCTAGCCCGAACCCTAACCCTAACCCTTCACCGAAGCCTGACCCTCACCCGTCCCATAATCCTAACCCGTACGCTAACACTAACCCGCGCCCTCACACGCACCCTCCCCCTAAAGCGTTGCCGTACCCTCACCTGGACCCTAAACCGCCCCTGTGCCCTAACCCTTACCCTAGCCCGAACCCTAACCCTGACGCTTCCCTGAAGCCTGACCCTCACCCATCCCCTAATCCTAACCCGTACGCTAACACTAACCCGCACCCTCACACGCACGCTCCCCCTAAAGCGTTGCCGTACCCTCACCTGGACCCTAAACCGTCCCCGTCCCCTAAACCTAACCCTAGCCCGAACCCTAACCCTAACACTTCCCCGAAGCCTGACCCTCACCCGTCCCCTAATCCTAACCGGTACACTAACACTAACCCGCGCCCTCACATGCACGCTCCCTCTAAAGCGTTGCCGTACCCTCCCCTGGACCCTAAACCGTCCCCGTCCCCTATCCCAAACCCTAGCCCGAACCCTAACCCTAACTCTTCCCCGAAGCCTGACCCTCACCCGTCCCCTAATCCTAAACCGTACGCTAACACTAACCCGCGCCCTCACACGCACGCTCCCCCTACAGCGTTGCCGTACCCTCACCTGGACCCTAAAACGTCCCCATCCCCTAACCCTAACCCTATCCCGAACCCTAACCCTAACCCTTCCCCGAAGCCTTACCCTCACCCGTCCCCTAATCCTAACCCGTACGCTAACACTAACCCGCGCCCTCACACGCACGCTCCCCCTAAAGCGTTGCCGTACCCTCACCTGGACCCTAAACCGTCCCCGTCCCCTAACCCTAACCCTAGCCCGAACCCTAAACCTCACGCTTCCCCGAAGCCTGACCCTCACCCGTCCCCTAATCCTAACCCGTACGGTAACACTAACCCGCTCCCTCACACGCACGATCCCCCTAAAGTGTTGCCGTACCCTCACCTGGACCCTAAACCGTCCCCGTCCCCTAACCCTAACCCTAGCCCGAACCCTAACACTTACCCTTCCCCGAAGCCTGACCCTCACCCGTCCCCTAATCCTAACCCATAGACTAACACTAACCCGGGCCCTCACACGCACGCTCCCCCTAAAGCATTGCCGTACCCTCACCTGGACCCTAAACCGTCCCCATCCCCTAACCCTAACCCTAGCCCGAACCCTAAATCTAACACTTCCCCGAAGCCTGACCCTCACCCGTCCCCTAATCCTAACCCGTACGCTAACACTAACCCACGACCTCACACGCACGCTCCCCCTAAAGTGTTGCCGTACACTCACCTGGACCCTAAACCGCCCCCGTGCCCTAACCCTAACCCTAGCCCGAACCCTAACCCTGACGCTTCCCCGAAGCCTGACCCTCACCCGTCCCCTAAACCTAACCCGTACGCTAACACTAACCCGCGCCCTCACACGCACGCTCCCCCAAATGCGTTGCCGTACCCTCACCTGGACCCTAAACCGTCCCCGTCCCCTAACCCTAACCATAGCCCGAACCCTAACCCTACCCCTTCCCTGAAGCCTGACCCTCAACCGTCCCCTAATCCTAACCCGTACGCTAACACTAACCCGCGCCCTCACACGCACGCTCCCCCTAAAGCGTTGCCGTTCCCTCACCTGGACCCTAAACCGTCCCCGACCGTAACCCTAACCCTAGCCCGAACCCTAACCCTAACACTTCCCCGAAGCCTGACCCTCACCCGTCCCCTAATCCTAACCCGTACGCTAACACTAATCTGCGCCCTCAGACGCACGCTCCCCCTAAAGCGTTGCCGTACCCTCACCTGGACCCTAAACTGCCCCCGTGCCCTAACCCTAACCCTAGCCCGAACCCTAACCCTGACGCTTCCCTGAAGCCTGACCCTCACCCGTCCCCTAATCCTAACCCGTACGCTAACACTCACCCCCGCCCTCACACGCACGCTCCCCCTTAAGCGTTGCCGTACCCTCACCTGGACCCTAAACCGTCCCCGTCCCCTAACCCTAACCCTAGCCCGAACCCTAACCCTAACCCTTCCCCGAAGCCTGACCCTCACCCGTCCGCTAATCCTAACCCGTACTCTAACACTAACCCACACCCTCACACGCACGCTCCCCCTAAAGCGTTGCCGTACCCTCACCTGGACCCTAAACGGTCCCTGATCCCTAACCCTAACCCTAGCCCGAACCCTAACCCTAACCCTTCCCCGAAGTCTGACCCTCACCCGTCCCCTAATCCTAACCCGTACGCTAACACTAACCCGCGCCCTCACACGCACGCTCCCCCTAAAGCGTTGCCGTACCCTCACCTGGACCCTAAACCGTCCCCGTCCCCTAACCCTAACCGTAGCCGGAAACCTCTCCCTAACCCTTCCCCGAAGCCTGACCCTCACCCGTCCCCTAATCCTAACCCGTACGCTAACACTAACCCGCGCCCTCACATGCACGCTCCCCCTAAAGCGTTGCCATACCGTCACCTGGACCCTAAACCGTCCCCGTCCCCTAACCCTAACCCTAGCCGGAAACCTCTCCCTAACCCTTCCCCGAAGCCTGACCCTCACCCGTCCCCTAATCCTAACCCGTACGCTAACACTAACCTGCGCCCTAACACGCACGCTCCCCCTAAAGCGTTGCCGTACCCTCACCTGGACCCTAACCGTCCCCGTCCCCTAACCCTAACCCTAGCCCGAACCCTAACCCTAACACTTCCCCGAAGCCTGACCCTCACCCGTCCCCTAATCCTAACCCGTACGCTAACACTAAGCCACGCCCTCACACGCACGCTCCCCCTAAAGCTTTGCCGTACCCTCACCTGGACCCTAAACCGTCCCCGTCCCCTAACCCTAACCCTAGCCCGAACCCTAACCCTAACCCTTCCCCGATGCCTGACCCTCACCCGTCCCGTAATCCTAACCGGTAGGCTAACACTAACCCGTGCCCTCACACTCACGCTCCCCCTATAGCGTTGCCGTACCCTCACCTGGACCCTAAACCGTCCCCGTCCCCTATCCCTAATCCTAGCCCGAACCCTAACCCTAACACTTCCCCGAAATCTGACCCTCACCCGTCCCCTAATCCTAAACCGTACGCTAACGCTAACCCGTGCCCTCACACGCACGCTCCCCCTAAAGCGTTGTCGTACCCTCACCTGGACCCTAAACCGTCCCCGTCACCTAACTCTAACCCTAGCCCGAACCCTAACACTAAACCTTCCCCGAAGCCTGACCCTCACCCATCCCCTAATCCTAACCCGTACGCTAACACTAACCCGCGCCCTCACACGCACGGTCCCCTTTAAGCGTTGCCGTACCCTCACCTGGACCCTAAACCGTCCCCATCCCCTAACCCTAGCCCTAGCCCGATCCCTAACCCTAAACCTTCCCTGAAGCCTGACCCTCACCTGTCCCCTAATCCTAACCCGTATGCTAACACTACCCCGCGCCCTCACACGCACGCTCCCCCTAAAGCGTTGCCGTACCCTCACCTGGACCCTAAACCGTCCCCGTCCCCTAACCCTAACCCTAGCCCGAACCCTAACCCTTCCCCTTCCCCGAAGCCTGACCCTCACGCGTCCCCTAATCCTAACCCGTACACTAACACTAACCCGCGCCCTCACACGCACGGTCCCCCTAAAGCGTTGCCGTACCCTAACCTGGACCCTAAACCGTCCCCGTCCCCTAACCCATACCTAGCCCGAACCCTAAACCTAACACTTCCCCGAAGCCTGACCCTCACCCGTCCCCTAATCCTAACCCGTACGCTAACACTAACCCACGCCCTCACATGCACGCTCCCCGTAAAGTGTTGCCGTATCCTCACCTGGACCCTAAACCGTCCCCTTCCCGTAACCCTAACACTAGCCCGAACCCTAACCCTAACACTTCCCCGAAGCCTGACCCTCACCCGTCCCCTAATCCTAACCCGTACGCTAACACTAACCCGCGCCCTCACACGCACGCTCCCCCTAAAGCGTTGCCGTACCCTCACCTGCACCCTAAACCGTCCCCGTCCCCTAACCCTAACCCTAGCCCGAACCCTAATCCTAACCCTTCCCCAAAGCCTGACCCTAACCTGTCCCCTTATCCTAACCCGTACGCTAACACTAACCCACGCCCTCACACACACGCTCCCCCTAAAGCGTTGCCGTACCCTCACCTGGACCCTAAACCGTCCCCGTCCCCTAACCCTAACCCTAGCCCGAACCCTAACCCTAACACTTCCGCGAAGCCTGACCCTCACCCGTCCTCTAATCCTAACCCGTACGCTAACACTAACCCGCGACCTCACACGCACGCTCCCCCTAAAGCGTTGCCGTACGCTCAGCTGGACCCTAAACCGTCCCCGTCCCGTAACCCTAACCCTAGCCCGAACCTTAACCCTAACCCTTCTCCGAAGCCTGACCCTCACCCATCCCCTAATCCTAACCCGTACGCTAACACTAAGGCACGCCCTCACACGCACGCTCCCCCTAAAGCGTTGCCGTACCCTCACCTGGACCCTAAACCGTCCCCGTCCTCTAACCCAAACCCTAGCCCGAACCCTAACCCTAACCCTTCCCTGAAGCCTGAACCTCACCCGTCCCCTAATCCTAACCCGTACGCTAACACTAACACGCGCCCTCACACGCACGCTCCCCCTAAAGCGTTGCCGTATCCTCACCTGGACCCTAAACCGTCCCCGTCCCCGTCCCCTAACCCTAGCCCGAACCCTAACCCTAACCCTTCCCCGAAGACTGAGCCTCACCCGTCCCGTAATCCTAACCCGTACGCTAACACTAACCAGCGCCCTCACACGCACGTTCCCCCTAAAGCGTTGCCGTACCCTCACCTGGACCCTAAACCGTCCCCGTCCCCTAACCCTAACCCTAGCCCGAACCCTAACCCTAACCCTTCCCCGAAGCCTCACCCACATCGTCTCCTAATCCTAACCCGTACGCTAACACTAACCCGCGCCCTCACACGCACGCTCCCCCTAAAGATTTGCCGTTCCCTCACCTGGACCCTAAACCGTCCCCGTCCGTAACCCTAACCCTAGACCGAACCCTAACCCTAACACTTCCCCGAAGCCTGACCCTCACCCGTCCCCTAATCCTAACCCGTACGCTAACACTAACCCGCGCCCTCACACGCACGCTCCTCCTAAAGCGTTGCCGTACCCTCACCTGGACCCTAAACCGTCCCCGTCCCCTAACCCTAACCCTAGCCCGAACCCTAACCCTAACGCTTCCCCGAAGCCTGACCCTCACCCGTCCCCTAATCCTAAACCGTACGCTAACGCTAACCCACGCCCTCACACGCACGCTCCCCCTAAAGCGTTGCCGTACCCTCACCTGGACCCTAAACCGTCCCCGTCCCCTAACCCTAACCCTAGCCCGATCCCTAACCCTAACGCTTCCCCGAAGCCTGACCCTCACCCGTCCCCTAATCCTAACCCGTACGATAACACTAACCTGCGCCCTCACACGCACGCTCCCCCTAAAACGTTGCCGTACCCTCACCTGGACCCTAAACCGTCCCCATCCCGTAACCCTAACCCTAGCCCGAACGTTAACCCTAACCCTTCCCCGAAGCCTGACCCTCACCCATCCCCTAATCCTGACCCGTACGCTAACACTAACCCACGCCCTCACACGCACGCTCCCCCTAAAGCGTTGCCGTACCCTCACCTGGACCCTAAACCATCCCCGTCCTCTAACCCTAACCCTAGCCCGAACCCTAACCCTAACCCTTCCCCGAAGCCTGACCCTCAACCGTCCCCTAATCCTAACCCGTACGCTAACACTAACCCACGCCCTCACACGCACGCTCCCCCTAAAGGGTTGCCGTACCCTCACCTGGACCCTAAACCGTCCCCGTCCCCTAACCCTAGCCGTAGCCCGAATCCTAACCCTAACCCTTCCCCGAAGCCTAACCCTCACCCGTCCCCTAATCCTAACCCGTACGCTAACACTAACCCGCGCCCTCACACGCACGCTCCCCCTAAAGTGTTGTCGTACACTCACCTTGACCCTAAACCGTCCCCGTCCCCGTCCCCTAACCCTAGCCCGAACCCTAACCCTAACCCTTCCCCGAAGCCTGACCCTCACCCGTCCCCTAATCCTAACCCGTACGCTAACACTAACCCTTGCCCTCACACGCACGCTCCCCCTAAAGCGTTGCCGTACCCTCACCTGGACCCTAAACCGTCCCCGTCACCTAACGCTAACCCTAGCCCGAACACTAACCCTAACCCTTCCCCGAAGCCTGACCCTCAACCATCCCCTAATCCTAACCCGTACGCTAACACTAACCCGCGCCCTCACACGCACGCTCCCCTTTAAGCGTTGCCGTACCCTCACCTGGACCCTAAACCGTCCCCGTCCCCTAACCCTAACCCTAGCCCGATCCCTAACCCTAAACCTTCCCCGAAGCCTGAACCTCACCCGTCCCCAAATCCTAACCCGTACGCTAACACTACCCCGCGCCCTCACACGCACGCTCCCCCTAAAGCGTTGCCGTACCCTCACCTGGACCCTAAACCGTCCCCGTCCCCTAACCCTAACCCTATCCCGAACCCTAACCCTAACCCTTCCCCGAAGCCTGACCCTCACCCGTCCCCTAATCCTAACCCGTACGCTAACACTAACCCACGCCCTCACACGCACGCTCCCCCTAAAGCGTTGCCCTACCCTCAACTGGACCGTAAACCGTCCCCGTCTCCTAACCCTAACCCTAGCCCGAACCCTAACCCTAACCCTTCCCCGAAGCCTGACCCTCACCCGTCCCCTAATCCTAACCCGTACGCTAACACTAACCCGCGCCCTCACACGCACGCTCCCCCTACAGCGTTGCCGTACCCTCACCTGGACCCTAAACCGTCCCCGTCCCCTAACCCTAACCCTAGCCCGAACCCTAACCCTAACCCTTCCCCGAAGCCTGACCCTCACCCGTCCCCTAATCCTAACCGGTACGCTAACACTAACCCGCGCCCTCACACGCACGCTCCCCCTAAAGCGTTGCCGTACCCTCACCTGGACCCTAAACCGTCCCCGTCCCCTAACCCTAACCCTAGCCCGAACCCTAACCCTAACACTTCCCCGAAGCCTAACCCTCATCCGTCCCCTAATCCTAACCCGTACGCTAACACTAACCCGCGCCCTAACACGCACGCTCCCCCTAAAGCGTTGCCGTACCCTCACCTGGACCCTAAATCGTCCCCGTCACCTAACTCTAACCCAACCCCAACACTAACCCTAACCCTTCCCCGAAGCCTGACCCTCACCCATCCCCTAATCCTAACCCGTACGCTAACACTAACCCGCGCCCTCACACGCACGCTCCCCCTTAAGCGTTGCCGTACCCTCACCTGGACCCTAAACCGTCCCCGTCCCCTAACCCTAACCCTAGCCCGAACCCTAACCCTAAGCCTTCCCCGAAGCCTGACCCTCACCCGTCCCCTAATCCTAACCCGTACGCTAACACTACCCCGCGCCCTCACATGCATGCTCCCGATAAAGCGATGCCGTACCCTCACCTGGACCCTAAACCTTCCCCGTCCCCTAACCCTAACCCTAGCCCGAACCCTAACCCTTACCCTTCCCCGAAGCCTGACCCTCACCCGTCCCCTAATCCTAACCCGGACACTAACACTAACCCGCGCCCTCACACGCACGCTCCCCCTAAAGCGTTGCCGTACCCTCACCTGGACCCTAAACCGTCCCCGTCCCCTAACCCATACCTAGCCCGAACCCTAAACCTAACCCTTCCCCGAAGCCTAACCCTCACCCGTTCCCTAATCTTAACCCGTACGCTAACACTAACCCACGACCTCACACGCACGCTCCCCCTAAAGCGTTGCCGTACCCTCACCTGGAACCTAAACCGTCCCCTTCCCGTAACCCTAACCATAGCCCGAACCCTAACCCTAACACTGCCACGAAGCCTGACCATCACCCGTCCCCTAATCCTAACCCGTACGCTAACACTAACCCGCGCCCTCACACGCACGCTCCCCCTAAAGCGTTGCCGTACCCTCACCTGCACCCTAAACCGTCCCAGTCCCCTAACCCTAACCCTAGCCCGAACCCTAACCCTAACCCTTCCCCGAAGCCTGACCCTCACCCGTCCCCTAATCCTAACACGTACGATAACACTAACCCACGCCCTCACACGCACGCTCCCCCTAAAGCGTTGCCGTACCCTCACCTGGACCCTAAACCGTCCCCGTCCCCTAACCCTAACCCTAGCCCGAACCCTAACCCTAACCCTTCCCCGAAGCCTGACCCTCACCCGTCCCCTAATCCTAACCCGTACGCTAACACTAACCCACGCCCTCACACGCACGCTCCCCCTAATGCGTTGCCGTACCCTCACCTGGACCCTAAACCGTCCCCGTCCCCTAACCCTAACCCTAGCCCGAACCCTAAACCTAACACTTCCCCGAAGCCTGACCCTCACCCGTCCCCTAATCCTAACCCATACGCTAACACTAACCCGCGCCCTCACACGCACGCTCCCCCTAAAGGGTTGCCGTACCCTCACCTGGACCCTAAACCGTCCCCGTCCCCGTCCCCTAACCCTAGCCCGAACCCTAAACCTAACCCTTCCCCGAAGCCTGACCCTCACCCGTCCCCTAATCCTAACCCGTACGCTAACACTAACCCGCGCCCTCACACGCACGCTCCCCCTAAAGCGTTGCCGTACCCTCACCTGGACCCTAAACCGTCCCCGTCCCCTAAGCCTAACCCTAGCCCGAACCCTAACCCTAACCCTTCACCGAAGCCTGACCCTCACCCGTCCCCTAATCCTAACCCGTACGCTAACACTAAACCGTGCCCTCACACGCACGCTCCCCCTAAAGCGTTGCCGTACCCTCACCTGGACCCTAAACCGTCCCCGTCCCCTAACCCTAACCCTAGCCCGAACCATAACCCTAACCCTTCCCCGAAGCGTGACCCTCAACCGACCCCTAATCCTAACCCGTACGCTAACACTAACCCGCGCCCTCACACGCACGCTCCCCCTAAAGGGTTGCCGTACCCTCACCTGGACCCTAAACCGTCCCCGTCCCCTAACCCTAGCCGTAGCCCGAACCCTAAACCTAACCCTTCCCCGAAGCCTAACCCTCACCCGTCCCCTAATCCTAACCCGTACGCTAACACTAACCCGCGCCCTCACACGCACGCTCCCCCTAAAGCGTTGCCGTACGCTCACATGGACCCTAAACCGTCCCCGTCCCCGTCCCCTAACCCTAGCCCGAACCCTAACCCTAACACTTCCCCGAAGCCTGACCCTCACCCGTCCCCTAATCCTAACCCGTACGCTAACACTAACCCGTGCCCTCACACGCACGCTCCCCCTAAAGCGTTGCCGTACCCTCACCTGGACCCTAAACCGTCCCCGTCACCTAACCCTAACCCTAGCCCGAACACTAACCCAAACCCTTCCCCGAAGCCTGACCCTCACCCATCCCCTAATCCTAACCCGTACGCTAACACTAACCCGCGCCCTCACACGCACGCTCCCCCTTAAGCGTTGCCGTACCCTCACCTGGACCCTAAACCGTCCCCGTCCCCTAACCCTAACCCTAGCACGAACCCTAACCCTAACCCTTCCCCGAAGCCTGACCCTCACCCGTCCCCTAATCCTAACCCGTACGCTAACACTAACCCACGCCCTCACACGCACGCTCCCCCTAAAGCGTTGCCGTACCCTCACCTGGACCCTAAACCGTCCCCGTCCCCTAACCCTAACCCTAGCCCGAACCCTAACCCTAACCCTTCAGCGAAGCCTGACCCTCACCCGTCCCCTAATCCTGACCCGTACGCTAACACTAACCCGCGCCCTCACACGCACGCTCCCCCTAAAGCGTTGCTGTACCCTCACCTGGACCCTAAACCGTCCCCGTCACCTTACACTAACCCTAGCCCGAACACTAACCCTAACCCTTCCCCGAAGCCTGACCCTCACCCATCCCCTAATCCTAACCCGTACGCTAACACTAACCCGCGCCCTCACACGCACGCTCCCCCTTAAGCGTTGCCGTACCCTCACCTGGACCCTAAACCGTCCCCGTCCCCTAACCATAACCCTAGCCCGAACCCTCTCCCTAACCCTTCCCCGAAGCCTGACCCTCACCCGTCACCTAATCCTAAACCGTACGCTAACACTAACCCGCGCCCTCACACGCACGCTCCCCCTAAAGCGTTGCCGTACCCTCACCTGGACCCTAAACCGTCCCCGTCCCCTAACCCTAACCCTAGCCCAATCCCTAACCCTAACACTTCCCCGAAGCCTGACCCTCACCCGTCCCCTAATCCTAACCCGTACGATAACACTAACCCGCGCCCTCACACGCACGCTCCCCCTAAAGCGTTGCCGTACCCTCACCTGGACCCTAAACCGTCCCCGTTCCGTAACCCTAACCCTAGCCCGAACCTTAACCCTCACCCTTCCCCGAAGCCTGAACCTCACCCATCCCCTAATCCTAACCCGTACGCTAACACTAACCCACGCCCTCACACGCACGCTCCCCCTAAAGCGTTGCCGTACCCTCACCTGGACCCTAAACCGTCCCCGTCCTCTAACCCTAACCCTAGCCCGAACCTTATCCCTAACCCTTCCCCGAAGCCTGACCCTCACCCGTCCCCTAATCCTAACCCGTACGCTAACACTAACCCGCGCCCTCACACGCACGCTCCCCCTAAAGCGTTGCCGTACCCTCACCTGGACCTTAAACCGTCCCCGTCCCCGTCCCCTAACCCTAGCCCGAACCCTAACCCTAACCCTACCCCGAAGCCTGACCCTCACCCGTCCCCTAATCCTAACCCGTACGCTAACACTAACCCGCGCCCTCACACGCACGCTCCCCCTAAAGCGTTGCCGTACCCTCACCGGGACCCTAAACCTTCCCCATCCCCTAACCCTAACCCTAGCCCGAACCCTAACCCTAACCCTTCCCCGAAGCCTGACCCTCACCCGTCCTCTAATCCTAACCCGTACGCTAACACTAACCCGCGTCCTCACACGCACGCTCCCCCTAAAGCGTTGCCGTACCCTTACCTGGACCCTAAACCGTCCCCGTCCCCTAACCCTAACCCTAGCCCGAACCCTAACCCTAACCCTTCCCCGAAGCCTAACCCTCACCCGTCCCGTAATCCTAACACGTACGATAACACTAACCAGCGCCCTCACACGCACGCTCCCCCTAACGCGTTGCCGTACCCTCACCTGGACCCTAAACCGTCCCCGTCCCCTAACCCTAACCCTAGCTCGAACCATAACCCTAACCCTTCCCCGAAGCCTGACCCTCACCCGTCCCCTAATCCTAACCCGTACAATAACACTAACCTGCGCCCTCACACGCACGCTCCCCCTAAAGCATTGCCGTACCCTCACCTGGACCCTAAACCGTCCCCGTCCCCTAACCCTAATCGTAGCCCGAACCCTAACCCTAACCCTTCCCCGAAGCCTAACCCTCACCCGTCCCCTAATCCTAACCCGTACGCTAACACTAACCCGCGCCCTCACACGCACGCTCCCCCTAAAGCGTTGCCGTACCCTCACCTGGACCATAAACCGTCCCCGTCCCCGTCCCCTAACCATAGCCCGAACCCTAACCCTAAACCTTCCCCGAAGCCTGACCCTCACCCGTCCCCTAATCCTAACCCGTACGCTAACACTAACCCGTGAACTCACACGCACGCTCCCCCTAAAGCGTTGCCATACCCTCACCTGGACCCTAAACCGTCCCCGTCACCTAACTCTAACCCTAGCCCGAACACTAACCCTAACCCTTCCCCGAAGCCTGACCCTCACCCATCCCTTAATACTAACCCGTACGCTAACACTAACCCGCGCCCTCACACGCACGCTCCCCCTTAAGCTTTGCCGTACCCTCACCTGGACCCTAAACCGTCCCCGTCCCCTAACCCTAACCCTATCCCGATCCCTAACCCTAAACCTTCCCCGAAGCCTGACCCTCACCCGTCCCCTAATCCTACCCGTACGCTAACACTACCCCGCGCCCTCACACGCACGCTCCCCCTAAAACGTTGCCGTACCCTCACCTGGACCCTAAACCGTCCCCGTCCCCTAACCCTAACCCTAGCCCGAACCCTAACCCTTACCCTTCCCCGAAGCCTGAACCTCACCCATCACCTAATCCTAACCCGGACACTAACACTAACCCGCGCCCTCACATGCACGCTCCCCCTAATGCGTTGCCGTACCCTCACCTGGACCCTAAACCGTCCCCGTCCCCTAACCCATACCTAGCCCGAACCCTAAACCTAACACTTCCACGAAGCCTGACCCTCACCCGTCCCCTAATCCTAACCCGTACGCTAACACTAACCCGCGCCCTCACACGCACGCTCCCCCTAAAGCGTTGCCGTACCCTCACCGGGACCCTAAACCTTCCCCATCCCCTAACCCTAACCCTAGCCCGAACCCTAACCCTAACCCTTCCCCGAAGCCTGACCCTCACCCGTCCTCTAATCCTAACCCGTACGCTAACACTAACCCGCGTCCTCACACGCACGCTCCCCCTAAAGCGTTGCCGTACCCTTACCTGGACCCTAAACCGTCCCCGTCCCCTAACCCTAACCCTAGCCCGAACCCTAACCCTAACCCTTCCCCGAAGCCTAACCCTCACCCGTCCCGTAATCCTAACACGTACGATAACACTAACCAGCGCCCTCACACGCACGCTCCCCCTAACGCGTTGCCGTACCCTCACCTGGACCCTAAACCGTCCCCGTCCCCTAACCCTAACCCTAGCTCGAACCATAACCCTAACCCTTCCCCGAAGCCTGACCCTCACCCGTCCCCTAATCCTAACCCGTACAATAACACTAACCTGCGCCCTCACACGCACGCTCCCCCTAAAGCATTGCCGTACCCTCACCTGGACCCTAAACCGTCCCCGTCCCCTAACCCTAATCGTAGCCCGAACCCTAACCCTAACCCTTCCCCGAAGCCTAACCCTCACCCGTCCCCTAATCCTAACCCGTACGCTAACACTAACCCGCGCCCTCACACGCACGCTCCCCCTAAAGCGTTGCCGTACCCTCACCTGGACCATAAACCGTCCCCGTCCCCGTCCCCTAACCATAGCCCGAACCCTAACCCTAAACCTTCCCCGAAGCCTGACCCTCACCCGTCCCCTAATCCTAACCCGTACGCTAACACTAACCCGTGAACTCACACGCACGCTCCCCCTAAAGCGTTGCCATACCCTCACCTGGACCCTAAACCGTCCCCGTCACCTAACTCTAACCCTAGCCCGAACACTAACCCTAACCCTTCCCCGAAGCCTGACCCTCACCCATCCCTTAATCCTAACCCGTACGCTAACACTAACCCGCGCCCTCACACGCACGCTCCCCCTTAAGCTTTGCCGTACCCTCACCTGGACCCTAAACCGTCCCCGTCCCCTAACCCTAACCCTATCCCGATCCCTAACCCTAAACCTTCCCCGAAGCCTGACCCTCACCCGTCCCCTAATCCTAACCCGTACGCTAACACTACCCCGCGCCCTCACACGCACGCTCCCCCTAAAACGTTGCCGTACCCTCACCTGGACCCTAAACCGTCCCCGTCCCCTAACCCTAACCCTAGCCCGAACCCTAACCCTTACCCTTCCCCGAAGCCTGACCCTCACCCATCACCTAATCCTAACCCGGACACTAACACTAACCCGCGCCCTCACATGCACGCTCCCCCTAAAACTTTGCCGTACCCTCACCGGGACCCTAAACCGTCCTTTTCCCGTAACCCTAACCATAGCCCGAACCCTAACCCTAACACTTCCCCGAAGCCTGACCCTCACCCGTCCCGTAATCCTAACACGTACGATAACACTAACCAGCGCCCTCACACGCACGCTCCCCCTAACGCGTTGCCGTACCCTCACCTGGACCCTAAACCGTCCCCGTCCCCTAACCCTAACCCTAGCTCGAACCATAACCCTAACCCTTCCCCGAAGCCTGACCCTCACCCGTCCCCTAATCCTAACCTGTACAATAACACTAACCTGCGCCCTCACACGCACGCTCCCCCTAAAGCATTGCCGTACCCTCACCTGGACCCTAAACCGTCCCCGTCCCCTAACCCTAATCGTAGCCCGAACCCTAACCCTAACCCTTCCCCGAAGCCTAACCCTCACCCGTCCCCTAATCCTAACCCGTACGCTAACACTAACCCGCGCCCTCACACGCACGCTCCCCCTAAAGCGTTGCCGTACCCTCACCTGGACCATAAACCGTCCCCGTCCCCGTCCCCTAACCATAGCCCGAACCCTAACCCTAACCCTTCCCCGAAGCCTGACCCTCACCCGTCCCCTAATCCTAACCCGTACGCTAACACTAACCCGTGAACTCACACGCACGCTCCCCCTAAAGCGTTGCCATACCCTCACCTGGACCCTAAACCGTCCCCGTCACCTAACTCTAACCCTAGCCCGAACACTAACCCTAACCCTTCCCCGAAGCCTGACCCTCACCCATCCCTTAATCCTAACCCGTACGCTAACACTAACCCGCGCCCTCACACGCACGCTCCCCCTTAAGCTTTGCCGTACCCTCACCTGGACCCTAAACCGTCCCCGTCCCCTAACCCTAACCCTATCCCGATCCCTAACCCTAAACCTTCCCCGAAGCCTGACCCTCACCCGTCCCCTAATCCTAACCCGTATGCTAACACTACCCCGCGCCCTCACACGCACGCTCCCCCTAAAACGTTGCCGTACCCTCACCTGGACCCTAAACCGTCCCCGTCCCCTAACCCTAACCCTAGCCCGAACCCTAACCCTTACCCTTCCCCGAAGCCTGACCCTCACCCATCACCTAATCCTAACCCGGACACTAACACTAACCCGCGCCCTCACATGCACGCTCCCCCTAATGCGTTGCCGTACCCTCACCTGGACCCTAAACCGTCCCCGTCCCCTAACCCATACCTAGCCCGAACCCTAAACCTAACACTTCCCCGAAGCCTGACCCTCACCCGTCCCCTAATCCTAACCCGTACGCTAACACTAACCCACGCCCTCACATGCACGCTCCCCCTAAAACTTTGCCGTACCCTCACCGGGACCCTAAACCGTCCTTTTCCCGTAACCCTAACCATAGCCCGAACCCAAACCCTAACACTTCCCCGAAGCCTGACCCTCACCCGTCCCCTAATCCTAACCCGTACGCTGACACTAACCCGCGCCCTCACACGCACGCTCCCCCTAAAGCGTTGCCATACCCTCACCTGCACCCTAAACCGTCCCCGTCCCCTAACCCTAACCCTAGCCCGAACCCTAACCCTAACCCTTCCCCGAAGCCTGACCCTCACCCGTCCCCTAATCCGAACCCGTACGATAACACTAACCCACGCCCTCACACGCACGCTCCCCCTAAAGCGTTGCCGTATGCTCACCTGGACCCTAAACCGTCCCCGTCCCCTAACCCTAACCCTAGCCCGAACCCTAACCCTAACCCTTCACCGAAGCCTGACCCTCACCCGTCCCCTAATCCTAACCCGTACGCTAACACTAAACCGCGCCCTCACACGCACGCTCCCCCTAAAGCGTTGCCGTACCCTCACCTGGACCCTAAACCGTCCCCGTCCCCTAACCCTAACCCTAGCCCGAACCCTAACCCTAACCCTTCCCCGAAGCATGACCCTCACCCGTCCCCTAATCCTAACCCATACGCTAACACTAACCCGCGCCCTCACACGAACGCTCCCCCTAAAGGGTTGCCGTACCCTCACCTGGACCCTAAACCGTCCCCGTCCCCGTCCCCTAACCCTAGCCCGAACCCTAACCCTAACCCTTCCCCGAAGCCTGACCCTCAACCGTCCCCTAATCCTAACCCGTACGCTAACACTAACCCGCGCCCTCACACGCACGCTCCCCCTAAAGCGTTGCCGTACCCTCACCTGGACCGTAAACCGTCCCCGTCCCCTAACCCTAACCCTAGCCCGAACCGTAACCCTAACCCTACCCCGAAGCCTGACCCTCACCCGTCCCCTAATCCTAACCCGTACGCTAACACTAACCAGCGCCCTCACACGCACGCTCCCCCTAAAGGGTTCCCGTACCCTCACCTGGACCCTAAACTGTCCCCGTCCCCTAACCCTAACCCTAGCCCGAACCCTAACCCTAACACTTCCCCGAAGCCTAACCCTCATCCGTCCCCTAATCCTAACCCGTACGCTACCACTAACCCGCGCCCTAACACGCACGCTCCCCCTAAAGCGTTGCCGTACCCTCACCTGGACCCTAAACCGTCCCCGTCCCCTAACCCTAACCCTAGCCCGAACCATAACCCTAACCCTTCCCCGAAGTGTGACCCTCAACCGTCCCCTAATCCTAACCCGTACGCTAACACTAACCCGCGCCCTCACACGCACGCTCCCCCTAAAGGGTTGCCGTACCCTCACCTGGACCCTAAACCGTCCCCGTCCCCTAACCCTAGCCGTAGCCCGAACCCTAACCCTAACCCTTCCCCGAAGCCTAACCCTCACCCGTCCCCTAATCCTAACCCGAACGCTAACACTAACCCGCGCCCTCACACGCACGCTCCCCCTAAAGCGTTGCTGTACCCTCACCTGGACCCTAAACCGTCCCCGTCCCCTAACCTTAACCCTAGCCCGAACCCTAACACTAAACCTTCCCCGAAGCCTGACCCTCACCCGTCCCCTAATCCTAACCCGTACGCTAACACTAACCCGTGCCCTCACACGCACGCTCCCCCTAAAGCGTTGCCGTACCCTCACCTGGACCCTAAACCGTCCCCGTCACCTAACTCTAACCCTAGCCCGAACACTAACCCTAACCCTTCCCCGAAGCCTGACCCTCACCCATCCCCTAATCCTAACCCATACGCTAACACTAACCCGCGCCCTCACACGCACGCTCCCCCTTAAGCGTTGCCGTACCCTCACCTGGACCCTAAACCATCCCCATCCCCTAACCCTAACCCTAGACCGAACCCTCTCCCTAACCCTTCCCCGAAGCCTGACCCTCACCCGTCCCCTAATCCTAAACCGTACGCTAACACTAACCCGCGCCCTCACACGCACGCTCCCCCTAAAGCGTTGCCGTACCCTCACCTGGACCCTAAACCGTTCCCGTCCCCTAACCCTAACCCTAGCCCGATCCCTAACCCTAACACTTCCCCGAAGCCTGACCCTCACCCGTCCCCTAATCCTAACCCGTACGATAACACTAACCCGCGCCCTCACACGCACGCTCCCCCTAAAGTGTTGCCGTACCCTCACCTGACCCTAAACCGTCCCCGTCCCGTAACCCTAACCCTAGCCCGAACCTTAACCCTATCCCTTCCCCGAAGCCAGACCCTCACCCATCCCCTAATCCTAACCCGTACGCTAACACTAACCCACGCCCTCACACGCACGCTCCCCCTAAAGCGTTGCCGTACCCCCACCTGGACCCTAAACCGTCCCCGTCCCCTAACCCTAACCCTAGCCTGAACCCTAACCCTAACCCTTCCCCGAAGCCTGACCCTCACCCGTCCCCTAATCCTAACCCATACGCTAACACTAACCCGCGCCCTCACACGCACTCTCCCCCTAAAACGTTGCCATACCCTCACCTGGACCCTAAACTGTCCCCGTCCCCTAACCCTAACCCTAGCCCGAACCCTAACCCTAACCCTTCCCCGAAGCCTGACCCTCACCCGTCCCCTAATCGTAACCCGTACGCTAACACTAACCCGCGCCCTCACACGCACGCTCCCCCTAAAGCGTTGCCGTACCCTCACCTGGACCCTAAACCGTCCCCGTCCCCTAACCCTAACCCTAGCCAGAACCCTAACCCTAACCCTTCCCCGAAGCCTGACCCTCACCCGTCCCCTAATCCTAACCCGTACGCTAACACTAACCCGCGCCCTCACACGCACGCTCCCCCTAAAGGGTTGCCGTACCCTCACATGGACCCTAAACCGTCCCCGTCCCCTAACCCTAGCCCTAGCCCGAACCCTAACCCTAACCCTTCCCCGAAGCCTGAGCCTCACCCGTCTCCTAATCCTAACCCGTACGCTAACACTAACCCGCGCCCTCACACGCACGCTTCCCCTAAAGGGTTGCCGTACCCTCACCTGGACCCTAAACCGTCCCCGTCCCCTAACCCTAACCCTAGCCCGAACCCTAACCCTAACCCTTCCACGAAGCCTGACCCTCACCCGTCCCCTAATCCTAACCCGTACGCTAACACTAACCCGTGCCCTCACACGCACGCTCCCCCTAAAGCGTTGCCGTACCCTCACCTGGACCGTAAACCGTCCCCGTCCCCTAACCCTAACCCTAGCCCGAACCCTAACCCTAACACTTCCCCGAAGCCTGACCCTCACCCGTCCCCTAATCCTAACCCGTACGCTAACACTAACCCGCGCCCTCACACGCACGCTCCCCCTAAAGCGTTGCCGTACCCTCACCTGGACCCTAAACCGTCCCCGTCCCCTAACCCTAACCCTAGCCCGAACCATAACCCTAACCCTTCCCCGAAGCCTGACCCTCACACGTCCCCTAATCCTAACCCGTACGCTAACACTAACCGGCGCCCTCACACGCACGCTCCCCGTAAAGCATTGCCGTACCCTCACCTGGACCCTAAACCGTCCCCATCCCCTAACCCTAACCCTAGCCCGAACCCTAACCCTAACCCTTCCCCGAAGCCTGACCCTCACCCGTCCCCTTATCCTAACCCGTACGCTAACAGGAACCCGCGCCCTCACACGCACGCTCCCCCTAAAGCGTTTCCGTACCCTCACCTGGACCCTAAACCGTTCCCGTCCCCTAACCCTAACCCTAGCCCGATCCCTAACCCTAACACTTCCCCGAAGCCTGACCCTCACCCGTCCCCTAATCCTAACCCGTACGATAACACTAACCCGCGCCCTCACACGCACGCTCCCCCTAAAGTGTTGCCGTACCCTCACCTGACCCTAAACCGTCCCCGTCCCGTAACCCTAACCCTAGCCCGAACCTTAACCCTATCCCTTGCCCGAAGCCAGACCCTCACCCATCCCCTAATCCTAACCCGTACGCTAACACTAACCCACGCCCTCACACGCACGCTCCCCCTAAAGCGTTGCCGTACCCCCACCTGGACCCTAAACCGTCCCCGTCCCCTAACCCTAACCCTAGCCTGAACCCTAACCCTAACCCTTCCCCGAAGCCTGACCCTCACCCGTCCCCTAATCCTAACCCATACGCTAACACTAACCCGCGCCCTCACACGCACTCTCCCCCTAAAACGTTGCCATACCCTCACCTGGACCCTAAACTGTCCCCGTCCCCTAACCCTAACCCTAGCCCGAACCCTAACCCTAACCCTTCCCCGAAGCCTGACCCTCACCCGTCCCCTAATCGTAACCCGTACGCTAACACTAACCCGCGCCCTCACACGCACGCTCCCCCTAAAGCGTTGCCGTACCCTCACCTGGACCCTAAACCGTCCCCGTCCCCTAACCCTAACCCTAGCCAGAACCCTAACCCTAACCCTTCCCCGAAGCCTGACCCTCACCCGTCCCCTAATCCTAACCCGTACGCTAACACTAACCCGCGCCCTCACACGCACGCTCCCCCTAAAGGGTTGCCGTACCCTCACATGGACCCTAAACCGTCCCCGTCCCCTAACCCTAGCCCTAGCCCGAACCCTAACCCTAACCCTTCCCCGAAGCCTGAGCCTCACCCGTCTCCTAATCCTAACCCGTACGCTAACACTAACCCGCGCCCTCACACGCACGCTTCCCCTAAAGGGTTGCCGTACCCTCACCTGGACCCTAAACCGTCCCCGTCCCCTAACCCTAACCCTAGCCCGAACCCTAACCCTAACCCTTCCACGAAGCCTGACCCTCACCCGTCCCCTAATCCTAACCCGTACGCTAACACTAACCCGTGCCCTCACACGCACGCTCCCCCTAAAGCGTTGCCGTACCCTCACCTGGACCGTAAACCGTCCCCGTCCCCTAACCCTAACCCTAGCCCGAACCCTAACCCTAACACTTCCCCGAAGCCTGACCCTCACCCGTCCCCTAATCCTAACCCGTACGCTAACACTAACCCGCGCCCTCACACGCACGCTCCCCCTAAAGCGTTGCCGTACCCTCACCTGGACCCTAAACCGTCCCCGTCCCCTAACCCTAACCCTAGCCCGAACCATAACCCTAACCCTTCCCCGAAGCCTGACCCTCACACGTCCCCTAATCCTAACCCGTACGCTAACACTAACCGGCGCCCTCACACGCACGCTCCCCGTAAAGCATTGCCGTACCCTCACCTGGACCCTAAACCGTCCCCATCCCCTAACCCTAACCCTAGCCCGAACCCTAACCCTAACCCTTCCCCGAAGCCTGACCCTCACCCGTCCCCTTATCCTAACCCGTACGCTAACAGGAACCCGCGCCCTCACACGCACGCTCCCCCTAAAGCGTTTCCGTACCATCACCTGGACCCTAAACCGTCCCCGTCCCCTAACCCTAACCCTAGCCCGAACCCTAACCCTAACCCTTCCCCGAAGCCTGACCCTCACCCGTCCCCTAATCCTAAGCCGTACACTAACACTAACACGCGCCCTCACACGCACGCTCCCCCTAAAGCGTTGCCGTACCCTCACCTGGACCCTAAACCGTCCCCGTCCCCTAACCCTAACCCTAGCCCGAACCCTAACCCTAACCCTTCCCTGAAGCCTGACCCTCACCCGTCCCCTAATCCTAACCCGTACGCTAACACTAACCCGCGCCCTCACACGCACGCTCCCCCTAAAGCATTGCCGTACCCTCACCGGGACCCTAAAACGTCCCCATCCCCTAAGCCTAACCCTAGCCCGAACCCTATCCCTAACCCTTCCCCGAAGCCTGACCCTCACCCGTCCCCAAATCTTAACCTGTACGCTAACACTAACCCGCGCCCTCAAACGCACGCTCCCCCTAAAGCGTTGCTGTACCCTCACCTGGACCCTAAACCGTCCCCGTCCCCTAACCCTAACCCTAGCCCGAACACTAACCCTAACCCTTCCCCGAAGCCTGACACTCAACCGTCCCCTAATCCTAACCCGTACGCCAACACTAACCCGCGCCCTCACATGCACGCTCCCTCTAAAGCGTTGCCGTACACTCCCCTGGAACCTAAACGGTCCCCGTCCCCTAACCCTAACCCTAGCCCGAACCCTAACCCTAACCGTTCCGCGAAGCCTGACCCTCACCCGTCCCTTAATCCTAACACGTACGCTAACGCTAACCCGCGCCCTCACACGTACGCTCCCCCTAAAGCGTTGCCGTACCCTCACCTGGACCGTGAACAGTCCCCGTCCCCTAACCCTAACCCTAGCCCGAACCATAACCCTAACACTTCCCCGAAGCCTGACCCTCACCCGTCCCCTAATCCTAACCCGTACGCTAACACTAACCCACGCCCTCACACGCACGCTCCCACTAAAGCGTTGCCGTACCCTCACCTGGACCCTAAACCGTCCCCATCCCCTAACCCTAACCCTAGCCCCAACCCTATCCCTAACCCTTCCCCGAAGCCTGACCCTCACCCATCCCCTCATCCTAACCCGTACGCTAACACTAACCCGAGCCCTCACACGTACGCTCCCCCTAAAGCGTTGCCGTACCCTCACCTGGACCGTGAACAGTCCCCGTCCCCTAACCCTAACCCTAGCCCGAACCCTAACCCTAACCCTTCCCCGAAGCCTGACCCTCACCCGTCCCCTAATCCTAACCCGTACGCTAACACTAACCCGCGCCCTCACATGCACGCTCCCCCTAAAGCGTTGCCGTACCCTCACCTGGACCCTAAACCGTCCCCGTCCCGTAACCCTAACCCTAGACCGAACCCTAAACCTAACCTTTCCCCGAAGCCTGACCCTCACCCGTCCCCTAATCCTAACCCGTACGCTAACACTAACCCACGCCCTCACACGCACGCTCCCCCTAAAGCGTTGCCGTACCCTCACTTGGACCCTAAACTGCCCCCGTGCCCTAACCCTAACACTAGCCCGAAACCTAACACTGACGCTTCCCTGAAGCCTGACCCTCACCCTTCACCTAATCCTAACACTTACGCTAACACTCACCCGCGCCCTCACACGCACGCTCCCCCTTAAGCGTTGCCGTACCCTCACCTGGACCCTAAACCGTCCCCGTCTCGTAAACCTAACCCTAGCCCGAACCCTAACCCTAACCCTTCCCAGAAGCCTGACCCTCACCCGTCCCCTAATCCTAACCCGTACGCTAACACTAACCCGCGCCCTCACACGCACCCTCCCCCTAAAGCGTTGCCGTACCCTCACCTGGACCCTAAACAGCCCCCGTGCCCTAACCCTAACCCTAGCCCGAACCCTAACCCTGACGCTTCCCTGAAGTCTGACCCTCACACGTCCCCTAATCCTAACCCGAACGCTAACACTAACCTGCGCCCTCACACGCACGCTCCCCCTAAAGCGTTGCCGTACCCTCAGCTGGACCCTAAACCGTCCCCGTCCCCTAACCCTAACCCTAGCCCGAACCCTAACCCTAACCCTTCCCCGAAGCCTGACCCTCACCCGTCCCCTAATCCTAACCCGTACGCTATCACTAACCCGCGCCCTCGCATGCACGCTCCCCCTAAAGCGTTGACGTACCCTCAGCTGGACCCTAAACAGTCCCCGTCCCCTAACCCTAACCCTAGCCCGAACCCTAACCCTGACCCTTCCCCGAAGCCTGACACTCACCCGTCCCCTAATCCTAACCCGTACGCTAACACTAACCCGTGCCCTCACACATACGCTCCCCCTAAAGCGTTGCCGTACCCTCACCTGGATCCTAAACCGTCTCCGTCCCCTAACCCTAACCCTAGCCCGAACCCTAACCCTAAACCTTCCCCGAAGCCTGACCCTCACCCGTCCCGTAATCCTAACCCGTAGGCTAACACTAACCCGCGCCCTGACACGCACGCTCCCCGTATAGCGTTGCCGTACCCTCACCTGGACCGAAAACCGTCCCCGTACCCTAACCCTAACCCTAGCCCGAACCTAACTCTAACACTTCCCCGAAGCCTGACCCTCACCCGTCCCCTAATCCTAACCCGTACACTAACACTAACCCGCGCCCTCACACGCACGGTCCCACTAAAGCGTTGCCATACCCTCACCTGGACCCTAAACCGTCCCCGTCCCCTAACCCTAACCCTAGCCCGAACCCTAACCCTAACCCTTCCCCGAAGCCTGACCCTCACACGTCCCCTAATCCTAACCCGTACGCTAACACTAACCCGTGCCCTCACACGCACGCTCCCCCTAAAGCATTACCGTACCCTCATCTGGACCCTAAACCGTCCCAGTCCCCTAACCCTAACCCTAGCCCGAACCCTAACCCTAACCCTTCCCCGAAGCCTGACCCTCACCAGTCCCCTAATCCTAACCCGTTCGCTAACACTAACCCGCGCCCTCACACGCACCCTCCCCCTAAAGCGTTGCCGTACCCTCACCTGGACCCTAAACCGCCCCCGTGCCCTAACCCTTACCCTAGCCCGAACCCTAACCCTGACGCTTCCCTGAAGCCTGACCCTCACCCATCCCCTAATCCTAACCCGTACGCTAACACTAACCCGCGCCCTCACACGCACGCTCCCCCTAAAGCGTTGCCGTACCCTCACCTGGACCCTAAACCGTCCCTGTCCCCTAACCCTAACCCTAGCCCGAACCCTAACCCTGACGCTTCCCCGAAGCCTGACCCTCACCCGTCCCCTAATCCTAACCCGTACGCTAACACTAACCCGCGCTCTCACACGCACGCTCCCCCTAAAGCGTTGCCATACCCTCACCTGGACCCTAAACCGTCCCCGTCCCCTAACCGTAACCCTAGCCCGAACCCTAACCCTTACCCTTCCCCGAAGCCTGACCCTCACCCGTCCCCTAATCCTAACCCGTACGCTAACACTAACCCGCGCCCTCACACGCACGCTCCCCCTAATGCGTTGCCGTACCCGCACCTGGACCCTAAACCATCCCCGTCCCCTAAACCTAACCCTACCCCGAACCCTAACCCTGATGCTTCCCCGAAGCCTGACCCTCACCCGTCCCCTAATCCTAACCCGTACGCTAACACTAACCCGCGCCCTCACACGCACGCTCCCCCTAAAGCGTTGACGTACCCTCACCTGGACCCTAAACCGTTCCTGTCCCCTAACCCTAACCCTAGCCCGAACCCTAAACCTTACCCTTCCCCGAAGCCTGACCCTCACCCATCCCCTAATCCTAACCCATACACTAACACTAACCCGGGCCCTCACACGCACGCTCCCCCTAAAGCGTTGCCGTACCCTCACCTGGACCCTAAACCGTCCCCATCCCCTAAGCCTAACCCTAGCCCGAACCCTAAACCTAACCCTTCCCCGAAGCCTGACCCTCACCCGTCCCCTAATCCTAACCCGTACGCTAACACTAACCCGCGCCCTCACACGCACGCTCCCCCTAAAGCGTTGCCGTACCCTCACCTGGACCCTAAACCGTCCCCGTCCCCTAACCCTAACGCTAGCCCGTGCCCTATCCCTAACACTTCACCGAAGCCTGACCCTAACCCTAACCCTTCCCCGAAGCCTGACCCTCACCCGTCCCGTAATCCTAACCCGTAGGCTAACACTAACCCGCGCCCTCACACGCACGCTCCCCGTATAGCGTTGCCGTACCCTCACCTGGACCCTAAACCGTCCCCGTACCCTAACCCTAACCCTAGCCCGAACCTAACTCTAACACTTCCCCGAAGCCTGACCCTCACCCGTCCCCTAATCCTAACCCGTACACTAACACTAACCCGCGCCCTCACACGCACGGTCCCCCTAAAGCGTTGCCATACCCTCACCTGGACCCTAAACCGTCCCCGTCCCCTAACCCTAACCCTAGCCCGAACCCTAACCCTACCACTTCCCTGAAGCCTGACCCTCACCCGTCCCCTAATCCTAACCCGTACGCTAACACTAACCTGCGCCCTCACACGCACGCTCCCCCTAAAGCGTTGCCGTACCCTCACCTGGACCCTAAACCGTCCCCATCCCCTAACCCTAACCCTAGCCCGAACCCTAACCCTAACACTTCCCCGAAGCCTGACCCTCACCCGTCCCCTAATCCTAACCCGTACGCTAACACTAACCCGCGCCCTCACACGCACGCTCCCCCTAAAGCGTTGCCGTAACCTCACCTGGACCGTAAACCGTCCCCGTCCCCTAACCCTAACCCTAGCCCGAACCCTAACCCTAACCCTTCCCCGAAGCCTGACCCTCACCCGTCCCCTAATCCTAACCCGTACGCTAACACTACCCCGCGCCCTCACACGCACGCTCCCCCTAAAGCGTTGCCGTACCCTCACCTGGACCCTAAACCGTCCCCGTCCCCTAACCCTAACCCTAGCCCGAACCCTAACCCTAACCCTTCCCCGAAGCCTGACCCTCACCCGTCCCCTAATCCTAACCCGTACGCTAACACTAACCCGCGCCCTCACACGCACGCTCCCCCTAAAGGGTTGCCGTACCCTCACCTGGACCCTAAACCGTCCCCGTCCCCTAACCCTAACCCTAGACCGAACCGTAACCCTAACCCTTCCCCGAAGCCTGACCCTCACCCGTCCCCTAATCCTAACCCGTACGCTAACACTAACGCACGCCCTCACACGCACGCTCCCCCTAAAGCGTTGCCGTACCCTCACCTGGACCCTAAACCGTCCCCGTCCCCTAACCCTAACCCTAGCCCAAATCCTAACCCTAACCCTTCCCCGAAGCCTGACCCTCACCCGTCCCCTAATCCTAACCCGTACGCTAACACTACCCCGCGCCCTCACACGCACGCTCCCCCTAAAGCATTGCCGTACCCTCACCTGGACCCTAAACTGCCCCCGTGCCCTAACCCTAACCCTAGCCCGAAACCTAACACTGACGCTTCCCTGAAGCCTGACCCTCACCCTTCCCCTAATCCTAACCCTTACGCTAACAGTCACCCGCGCCCTCACATGCACGCTCCCCCTTAAGCGTTGCCGTACCCTCACCTGGACCCTAAACCGTCCCCGTCCCCTAAACCTAACCCTAGCCCGAACCCTAACCCTAACCCTTCCCCAAAGCCTGACCCTCACCCGTCCCCTAATCCTAACCCGTACACTAACACTAACCCACGCCCTCACACGCACGCTCCCCCTAAAGTGTTGCCATACACTCACCTGGACCCTAAACGGTCCCCGTCCCCTAACCCTAACCCTAGCCCGAACCGTAACCCTAACCCTTCCCCGAAGCCTGACGCTCACCCGTCCCCTAATCCTAACACGTACGCTAACACTAACCCACGCCCTCAAACGCACGCTTCCCCTAAAGCGTTGCCGTACCCTCACCTGGACCCTAAACCGTCCCCGTCCCCTAACCCTAACCCTAGCCAGAACCCTATCTCTAATCCTTCCCCGAAGCATGACCCTCACCCGTCCCCTAATCCTAACCCGTACGCTAACACTAACCCACGCCCTCACACGCACGCTCCCCCTAAAGCGTTGCCGTACCCTCACCTGGACCCTAAACCGTCCCCGTCCCGTAACCCTAACCCTAGCCCGAACCCTAACCCTAATACTTCCCAGAAGCCTGACCCTCACCCGTGCCCTAATCCTAACCCGTACGCTAACACTAACACGCGCCCTCACATGCACCCTCCCCCTAAAGCGTTGCCGTACCCTCACTTGGACCCTAAACAGCCCCCGTGCCCTAACCCTAACCCTAGCCCGAACCCTAACCCTGACGCTTCCCTGAAGCCTGACCCTCACACGTCCCCTAATCCTATCCCGAACGCTAACACTAACCCGCGCCCTCACACGCACGCTCCCCCTAAATCGTTGCCGTACCCTCACCTGGACCGTAAACCGTCCCCGTCCCCTAACCCTAACCCTAGCCCGAACCCTAACCTTAACCCTTCCCCGAAGCCTGACCCTCACCCGTCCCCTAATCCTAACCAGTACGCTATCACTAACCCGCGCCCTCGCATGCACGCTCCCCCTAAAGCGTTGACGTACCCTCAGCTGGACCCTAAACCGTCCCCGTCCCCTAACCCTAACCCTAGCCCGAACCCTAACCCTGACCCTTCCCCGAAGCCTGACACTCACCAGTCCCCTAATCCTAACCCGTACGCTAACAGCAACCCGCGCCCTCACACATACGCTCCCCCTAAAGCGTTGCCGTACCCTCACCTGGATCCTAAACCGTCTCCGTCCCCTAACCCTAACCGTAGCCCGAACCCTAACCCTAAACCTTCCCCGAAGCCTGACCCTCACCCGTCCCGTAATCCTAACCCGTAGGCTAACACTAACCTGCGCCCTCACACGCACACTTCCCGTATAGCGTTGCCGTACCCTCACCTGGACCCTAAACCGTCCCCGTACCCTAACCCTAACCCTAGCCCGAACCCTAACCCTAACACTTCCCCGAAGCCTGACCCTCACCCGTCCCCTAATCCTAACACGTACGCTAACACTAACCCGCGCCCTCACACGCACGGTCCCCCTAAAGGGTTGCCATACCCTCACCTGGACCCTAAACCGTCCCCGTCCCCTAACCCTAACCCTAGCCCGAACCCTAACCCTAACCCTTCCCCGAAGCCTGACCCTCACCCGTCCCCTAATCCTAACCCGTACGCTAACACTAACCCATGCCCTCACACGCACGCTCCCCCTAAAGCGTTACCGTACCCTCACCTGGACCCTAAACCGTCCCCGTCCCCTAACCCTAACCCTAGCCCGAACCCTAACCCTAACCCTTCCCCGATGCCTGACCCTCACCCGTCCCCTAATCCTAACCCGTACGCTAACACTAACCCGCGCCCTCACACGCACCCTCCCCCTAAAGCGTTGCCGTACCCTCACCTGGACCCTAAACCGTCCCCGTCCCCTAACCCTAACCCTAGCCCGAACCCTAACCCTGACGCTTCCCCGAAGCCTGACCCTCACCCGTCCCCTAATCCTAACCCGTACTCTAACACTAACCCGCGCCCTCACACGCACGCTCCCCCTAAAGTGTTGCCATACCCTCACCTGGACCCTAAACCGTCCCCGTCCCCTAACCCTAACCCTAGCCCGAACCCTAACCCTTACCCTTCCCCGAAGCCTGACCCTCACCCGTCCCCTAATCCTAACCCGTACGCTAACACTAACCCGCGCCCTCACACGCACGCTCCCCCTAAAGCGTTGCCGTACCCTCACCTGGACCCTAAACCGTCCCCGTCCCCTAACCCTAACCCTACCCCGAACCCTAACCCTGACGCTTCCCCGAAGCCTGACCCTCACCCGTCCCCTAATCCTAACCCGTACGCTAACACTAACCCGCGCCCTCACACGCACGCTCCCCCTAAAGCATTGCCGTACCCTCACCTGGACCCTAAACCGTCCCCATCCCCTAACCCTAACCCTAGCCCGAACCCTAACCCTTACACTTCCCCGAAGCCTGACAATCACCCGTCCCCTAATCCTAACCCATACACTAACACTAACCCGGGCCCTCACACGCACGCTCCCCCTAAAGCGTTGCCGTACCCTCACCTGGTCCCTAAACCGTCCCCATCCCCTAACCCTAACCCTAGCCCGAACCCTAAACCTAACCCTTCCCCGAAGCCTGACCCTCACCCGTCCCCTAATCCTAACCCGTACGCTAACACTAACCCACTCCTCACACACACGCTCCCCCTAAAGTGTTGCCGTACCCTCACCTGGACCCTAAACCGCCCCCGTGCCCTAACCCTAACCCTAGCCCGAACCCTATCCCTGACGCTTCCCCGAAGCCTGACCCTCACCCGTCCTCTAAACCTAACCCGTACGCTAACACTAACCCGCGCCCTCACACGCACGCTCCCCCAAATGCGTTGCCATACACTCACCTGGACCCTAAACCGTCCCCGTCCCCTAACCCTAACCCTAGTCCGAACCCTAACCCTAACCCTTCCCTGAAGCCTGACCCTCAACTGTCCCCTAATCCTAACCCGTACGCTAACACTAACCCGCGCCCTCAAACACACGCTACCCCTAAAGCGTTGCCGTACCCTCACCTGGACCCTAAACCGTCCCCGTCCCCTAACCCTAATGCTAGCCCAAACCCTAACCCTAACACTTCCCCGAAGCCTGACCCTCACCCGTCCCCTAATCCTAACCCGTACGCTAACACTAACCCGCGCCCTCACATGCACGCTCCCTCTAAAGCGTTGCCGTACCCTCCCCTGGACCCTAAACCGTCCCCGTCCCCTAACCCTAACCCTAGCCCGAACCCTAAACCTAACCCTTCCCCGAAGCCTGACCCTCACCCGTCCCCTAATCCTAACCCGTACGCTAACACTAACCCGCGCCCTCACACGCACGCTCCCCCTAAAGCGTTGCCGTACCCTCACCTGGACCCTAAACCGTCCCCGTCCCCTAACCCTAACCCTAGCCCGAACCCTCTCCCTAACCCTTCCCCGAAGCCTGACCCTCACCCGTCCCCTAATCCTAACCCGTACGCTAACACTAACCCGCGCCCTCACACGCACGCTCCCCCTAAAGCGTTGCCGTACCCTCACCTGGACCCTAAACCGTCCCCGTCCGTAACCCTAACCCTAGCCCGAACCCTAACCCTAACACTTCCCCGAAGCCTGACCCTCACCCGTCCCCTAATCCTAACCCGTACGCTAACACTAACCCGCGCCCTCACACGCACGCTCCCCCTAAAGCGTTGCCGTACCCTCACCTGGACCCTAAACTGCCCCCGTCCCCTAACCCTAACCCTAGCCCGAACCCTAACCCTGACGCTTCCCTGAAGCCTGACCCTCACCCGTCCCCTAATCCTAACCCGTACGATAACACTCACACCCGCCCTCACACGCACGCTCCCCCTTAAGCGTTGCCGTACCCTCACCTGGACCCTAAACCGTCCCCGTCCCCTAACCCTAACCCTAGCCCGAACCCTAACCCTAACCCTTCCCCGAAGCCTGACCCTCACCCGTCCGCTAATCCTAACCCGTACTCTAACACTAACCCACGCCCTCACACGCACGCTCCCCCTAAAGCGTTGCCGTACCCTCACCTGGACCCTAAACCGTCCCCGATCCCTAACCCTAACCCTAGCCGGAACCCTAACCCTTACACTTCCCCGAAGTCTGACCCTCACCCGTCACCTAATCCTAACCCGTACGCTAACACTAACGCGCGCCCTCACACGCACGCTCCCCCTAAAGCGTTGCCGTACCCTCACCTGGACCCTAAACCGTCCCCGTCCCCTAACCCTAACCCTAGCCGGAAACCTCTCCCTAACCCTTCCCCGAAGCCTGACCCTCACCCGTCCCCTAATCCTAACCCGTACGCTAACACTAACCCGCGCCCTCACATGCACGCTCCCCCTAAAGCGTTGCCATACCCTCACCTGGACCCTAAACCGTCCCCGTCCCCTAACCCTAACCCTAGCCGGAAACCTGTCCCTAACCCTTCCCCGAAGCCTGACCCTCACCCGTCCCGTAATCCTAACCGGTAGGCTAACACTAACCCGTGCCCTCACACGCACGCTCCCCCTATAGCGTTACCGTACCCTCACCTGGACCCTAAACCGTCCCCATCCCCTAACCCTAACCCTAGCCCGAACCCTAACCCTAACCCTTCCCCGAAGCCTGACCCTCACCCGTCCCCTAATCCTAACCCGTACGCTAACACTAACCCGGGCCCTCACACGCACGCTCCCCCTAAAGCGTTGCCGTACCCTCACCTGGACCCTAAACCGTCCCCATCCCCTAACCCTAACCCTAGCCCGAACCCTAAACCTAACCCTTCCCCGAAGCCTGACCCTCACCCGTCCCCTAATCCTAACCCGTACGCTAACACTAACCCACTCCTCACACACACGCTCCCCCTAAAGTGTTGCCGTACCCTCACCTGGACCCTAAACCGCCCCCGTGCCCTAAACCTAACCCTAGCCCGAACCCTATCCCTGACGCTTCCCCGAAGCCTGACCCTCACCCGTCCCCTAAACCTAACCCGTACGCTAACACTAACCCGCTCCCTCACACGCACGCTCCCCCAAATGCGTTGCCATACACTCACCTGGACCCTAAACCGTCCCCGTCCCCTAACCCTAACCCTAGTCCGAACCCTAACCCTAACCCTTCCCTGAAGCCTGACCCTCAACTCTCCCCTAATCCTAACCCGTACGCTAACACTAACCGGCGCCCTCAAACACACGCTACCCCTAAAGCGTTGCCGTACCCTCACCTGGACCCTAAACCATCCCCGTCCCCTAACCCTAATGCTAGCCCAAACCCTAACCCTAACACTTCCCCGAAGCCTGACCCTCACCCGTCCCCTAATCCTAACCCGTACGCTAACACTAACCCGCGCCCTCACATGCACGCTCCCTCTAAAGCGTTGCTGTACCCTCCCCTGGACCCTAAACCGTCCCCGTCCCCTAACCCTAAACCTAGCCCGAACCCTAAACCTAACCCTTCCCCGAAGCCTGACCCTCACCCGTCCCCTAATCCTAACCCGTACGCTAACACTAACCCGCGCCCTCACACGCACGCTCCCCCTAAAGCGTTGCCGTACCCTCACCTGGACCCTAAACCGTCCCCGTCCCCTAACCCTAACCCTAGCCCGAACCCTCTCCCTAACCCTTCCCCGAAGCCTGACCCTCACCCGTCCCCTAATCTTAACCCGTACGCTAACACTAACCCGCGCCCTCACACGCACGCTCCCCCTAAAGCGTTGCCGTACCCTCACCTGGACCCTAAACCGTCCCCGTCCGTAACCCTAACCCTAGCCCGAACCCTAACCCTAACACTTCCCCGAAGCCTGACCCTCACCCGTCCCCTAATCCTAACCCGTACGCTAACACTAACCCGCGCCCTCACACGCACGCTCCCCCTAAAGCGTTGCCATACCCTCACCTGGACCCTAAACCGTCCCCGTCCCCTAACCCTAACCCTAGCCGGAAACCTGTCCCTAACCCTTCCCCGAAGCCTGACCCTCACCCGTCCCCTAATCCTAACCGGTAGGCTAACACTAACCCGTGCCCTCACACGCGCGCTCCCCCTATAGCGTTGCCGTACCCTCACCTGGACCCTAAACAGTCCCCGTCCCCTAACCCTAATCCTAGCCCGAACCCTAACACTAACAATTCCCCGAAATCTGACCCTCACCCGTCCCCTAATCCTAACCCGTACGCTAACACTAACCCGCGCCCTCACAGGCACGCTCCCCCTAAAGCATTGCCGTACCCTCACATGGACCCTAAACCGTCCCCGTCCCCTAACCCTAACCCTAGCCCGAACCCTAACCCTAACCCTTCCCCGAAGCCTGACCCTCACCCGTCCCCTAATCCTAACCCGTACGCTAACACTAACCCGTGCCCTCACACGCACGCTCCCCCTAAAGCGTTACCGTACCCTCACCTGCACCCTAAACCGTCCCCGTCCCCTAACCCTAACCCTGGCCCGAACCCTAACCCTAACCCTTCCCCGAAGGCTGACCCTCACCCGTCCCCTAATCCTAACCCGTACGCTAACACTACCCCGCGCCCTCACACGCACGCTCCCCCTAAATCGTTGCTGTACCCTCCCCTGGACCCTAAACCGTCCCCGTCTCCTAACCTTAACCCTAGCCCGAACCCTAACACTAAACCTTCCCCGAAGCCTGACCCTCACCCGTCCCCTAATCCTAACCCGTACGCTAACACTAACCCGTGCCCTCACACGCATGCTCCCCCTAAAGCATTGCCGTACCCTCACCTGGACCCTAAACCGTCCCCGTCACCTAACTCTAACCCTAGCCCGAACACTAACCCTAACCCTTCCCCGAAGCCTGACCCTCACCCATCCCCTAATCCTAACCCGTACGCTAACACTAACCCGCGCCCTCACACGCACGCTCCCCCTTAAGCATTGCCGTACCCTCACCTGGACCCTAAACCGTCCCCATCCCCTAACCCTAACCCTAGCCCGATCCCTAACCCTAAACCTTCCCCGAAGCCTGACCCTCACCCGTCCCCTAATCCTAAACCGTACGCTAACACTACCCCGCGCCCTCACACGCACGCTCCCCCTAAAGCGTTGCCGTACCCTCACCTGGACCCTAAACCGTCCCCGTCCCCTAACCCTAACCCTAGCCCGAACCCTAACCCTAACCCTTCCCCGAAGCCTGACCCTCACCCGTCCCCTAATCCTAACCCATACGCTAACACTAACCCGCGCCCTCAAAAGCACGCTCCCCCTAAAGCGTTGCCGTATCCTCACCTGGACCCTAAACCGTCCCCGTCCCCTAACCCTAACCCTAGCCCGAACCCTAACCCTAACCCTTCCCCGAAGCCTGAGCCTCACCCGTCCCGAAATCCTAACCCGTACGCTAACACTCACCGGCGCCCTCACATGCACGCTCCCCCTAAAGCGTTGCCGTACCCTCACCTGGACCCTAAACCGTCCCCGTCCCCTAACCCTAACCCTAGCCCGAACCCTAACCCTAACCCTTCCCCGAAGCCTGACCCTCACCCGTCCCCTAAACCTAACCCGTACGCTAACACTAACCCGCGCCCTCACACGCACGCTCCCCCTAAAGCTTTGCCGTACCCTCACCTGGACCCTAAACCGTCCCCGTCCCCTAACCCTAACCCTAGCCCGAACCCTAACCCATACACTTCCCCGAAGCCTGACCCTCACCCGTCCCCTAATCCTAACCCATACACTAACACTAACCCGGGCCCTCACACGCACGCTCCCCCTAAAGCGTTGCCGTACCCTCACCTGGACCCTAAACCGTCCCCGTCCCCTAACCCTAACCCTAGCCCGAACCCTAACCCTAACCCTTCCCCGAAGCCTGACCCTCACCCGTCCCCTAATCCTAACCCGTACGCTAACACTAACCCGCGCCCTCATACGCACACTCCCCCTAAAGCGTTGCCGTACCCTCACCTGGACCCTAAACCGTCCCCGTCCCCTAACCCTAACCCTAGCCCGAACCATAACCCTAAACCTTCCCCGAAGCCTGACCCTCACCCGTCCCCTAATCCTAACCCGTACGCTAACACTAACCCGCGCCTTCACACGCAAGCTCCCCCTAAAGTGTTGCCGTACCCTCACCTGGACCGTAAACCGTCCCCGTCCCGTAACCCTAACGCTAGCCCGAACCCTAACCCTAACCCTTCCCCGAAGCCTGACCCTCACCCGTCCCCTAATCCTAACCCGTACGCTAACACTAACCCGCGCCCTCACATGCACGCTCACCCTAAAGCGTTGCCGTACCCTCACCTGGACCCTAAACCGTCCCCGTCCCCTAACCCTAATGCTAGCCCAAACCCTAACCCTAACACTTCCCCGAAGCCTGACCCTCACCCGTCCCCTAATCCTAACCCGTACGCTAACACTAACCCGCGCCCTCACATGCACGCTCCCTCTAAAGCGTTGCCGTACCCTCCCCTGGACCCTAAACCGTCCCCGTCCCCTAACCCTAACCCTAGCCCGAACCCTAAACCTAACCCTTCCCCGAAGCCTGACCCTCACCCGTCCCCTAATCCTAACCCGTACGCTAACACTAACCCGCGCCCTCACACGCACGCTCCCCCTAAAGCGTTGCCGTACCCTCACCTGGACCCTAAACCGTCCCCGTCCCCTAACCCTAACCCTAGCCCGAACCCTCTCCCTAACCCTTCCCCGAAGCCTGACCCTCACCCGTCCCCTAATCCTAACCCGTACGCTAACACTAACCCGCGCCCTCACACGCACGCTCCCCCTAAAGCGTTGCCGTACCCTCACCTGGACCCTAAACCGTCCCCGTCCGTAACCCTAACCCTAGCCCGAACCCTAACCCTAACACTTCCCCGAAGCCTGACCCTCACCCGTCCCCTAATCCTAACCCGTACGCTAACACTAACCCGCGCCCTCACACGCACGCTCCCCCTAAAGCGTTGCCGTACCCTCACCTGGACCCTAAACTGCCCCCGTCACCTAACCCTAACCCTAGCCCGAACCCTAACCCTGACGCTTCCCTGAAGCCTGACCCTCACCCGTCCCCTAATCCTAACCCGTACGCTAACACTCACACCCGCCCTCACACGCACGCTCCCCCTTAAGCGTTGCCGTACCCTCACCTGGACCCTAAACCGTCCCCGTCCCCTAACCCTAACCCTAGCCCGAACCCTAACCCTAACCCTTCCCCGAAGCCTGACCCTCACCCGTCCGCTAATCCTAACCCGTACTCTAACACTAACCCACGCCCTCACACGCACGCTCCCCCTAAAGCGTTGCCGTACCCTCACCTGGACCCTAAACCGTCCCCGATCCCTAACCCTAACCCTAGCCGGAACCCTAACCCTTACACTTCCCCGAAGTCTGACCCTCACCCGTCACCTAATCCTAACCCGTACGCTAACACTAACGCGCGCCCTCACACGCACGCTCCCCCTAAAGCGTTGCCGTACCCTCACCTGGACCCTAAACCGTCCCCGTCCCCTAACCCTAACCCTAGCCGGAAACCTCTCCCTAACCCTTCCCCGAAGCCTGACCCTCACCCGTCCCCTAATCCTAACCCGTACGCTAACACTAACCCGCGCCCTCACATGCACGCTCCCCCTAAAGCGTTGCCATACCCTCACCTGGACCCTAAACCGTCCCCGTCCCCTAACCCTAACCCTAGCCGGAAACCTGTCCCTAACCCTTCCCCGAAGCCTGACCCTCACCCGTCCCGTAATCCTAACCGGTAGGCTAACACTAACCCGTGCCCTCACACGCACGCTCCCCCTATAGCGTTACCGTACCCTCACCTGGACCCTAAACCGTCCCCATCCCCTAACCCTAACCCTAGCCCGAACCCTAACCCTAACCCTTCCCCGAAGCCTGACCCTCACCCGTCCCCTAATCCTAACCCGTACGCTAACACTAACCCGCGCCCTCACACGCATGCTCCCCCTAAAGCGTTGCCGTACCCTCACCTGGACCCTAAACCGTCCCCGTCCCCTAACCCTAACCCTAGCCCGAACCCTAACCCTTACACTTCCCCGAAGCCTGACCCTCCCCCGTCCCCTAATCCTAACCCATACACTAACACTAACCCGGGCCCTCACACGCACGCTCCCCCTAAAGCGTTGCCGTACCCTCACCTGGACCCTAAACCGTCCCCATCCCCTAACCCTAACCCTAGCCCGAACCCTAAACCTAACCCTTCCCCGAAGCCTGACCCTCACCCGTCCCCTAATCCTAACCCGTACGCTAACACTAACCCACTCCTCACACACACGCTCCCCCTAAAGTGTTGCCGTACCCTCACCTGGACCCTAAACCGCCCCCGTGCCCTAAACCTAACCCTAGCCCGAACCCTATCCCTGACGCTTCCCCGAAGCCTGACCCTCACCCGTCCCCTAAACCTAACCCGTACGCTAACACTAACCCGCTCCCTCACACGCACGCTCCCCCAAATGCGTTGCCATACACTCACCTGGACCCTAAACCGTCCCCGTCCCCTAACCCTAACCCTAGTCGGAACCCTAACCCTAACCCTTCCCTGAAGCCTGACCCTCAACTCTCCCCTAATCCTAACCCGTACGCTAACACTAACCGGCGCCCTCAAACACACGCTACCCCTAAAGCGTTGCCGTACCCTCACCTGGACCCTAAACCATCCCCGTCCCCTAACCCTAATGCTAGCCCAAACCCTAACCCTAACACTTCCCCGAAGCCTGACCCTCACCCGTCCCCTAATCCTAACCCGTACGCTAACACTAACCCGCGCCCTCACATGCACGCTCCCTCTAAAGCGTTGCTGTACCCTCCCCTGGACCCTAAACCGTCCCCGTCCCCTAACCCTAAACCTAGCCCGAACCCTAAACCTAACCCTTCCCCGAAGCCTGACCCTCACCCGTCCCCTAATCCTAACCCGTACGCTAACACTAACCCGCGCCCTCACACGCACGCTCCCCCTAAAGCGTTGCCGTACCCTCACCTGGACCCTAAACCGTCCCCGTCCCCTAACCCTAACCCTAGCCCGAACCCTCTCCCTAACCCTTCCCCGAAGCCTGACCCTCACCCGTCCCCTAATCTTAACCCGTACGCTAACACTAACCCGCGCCCTCACACGCACGCTCCCCCTAAAGCGTTGCCGTACCCTCACCTGGACCCTAAACCGTCCCCGTCCGTAACCCTAACCCTAGCCCGAACCCTAACCCTAACACTTCCCCGAAGCCTGACCCTCACCCGTCCCCTAATCCTAACCCGTACGCTAACACTAACCCGCGCCCTCACACGCACGCTCCCCCTAAAGCGTTGCCATACCCTCACCTGGACCCTAAACCGTCCCCGTCCCCTAACCCTAACCCTAGCCGGAAACCTGTCCCTAACCCTTCCCCGAAGCCTGACCCTCACCCGTCCCCTAATCCTAACCGGTAGGCTAACACTAACCCGTGCCCTCACACGCGCGCTCCCCCTATAGCGTTGCCGTACCCTCACCTGGACCCTAAACAGTCCCCGTCCCCTAACCCTAATCCTAGCCCGAACCCTAACACTAACAATTCCCCGAAATCTGACCCTCACCCGTCCCCTAATCCTAACCCGTACGCTAACACTAACCCGCGCCCTCACAGGCACGCTCCCCCTAAAGCATTGCCGTACCCTCACATGGACCCTAAACCGTCCCCGTCCCCTAACCCTAACCCTAGCCCGAACCCTAACCCTAACCCTTCCCCGAAGCCTGACCCTCACCCGTCCCCTAATCCTAACCCGTACGCTAACACTAACCCGTGCCCTCACACGCACGCTCCCCCTAAAGCGTTACCGTACCCTCACCTGCACCCTAAACCGTCCCCGTCCCCTAACCCTAACCCTGGCCCGAACCCTAACCCTAACCCTTCCCCGAAGGCTGACCCTCACCCGTCCCCTAATCCTAACCCGTACGCTAACACTAACCCGCGCCCTCACACGCACGCTCCCCCTAAATCGTTGCTGTACCCTCCCCTGGACCCTAAACCGTCCCCGTCTCCTAACCTTAACCCTAGCCCGAACCCTAACACTAAACCTTCCCCGAAGCCTGACCCTCACCCGTCCCCTAATCCTAACCCGTACGCTAACACTAACCCGTGCCCTCACACGCATGCTCCCCCTAAAGCATTGCCGTACCCTCACCTGGACCCTAAACCGTCCCCGTCACCTAACTCTAACCCTAGCCCGAACACTAACCCTAACCCTTCCCCGAAGCCTGACCCTCACCCATCCCCTAATCCTAACCCGTACGCTAACACTAACCCGCGCCCTCACACGCACGCTCCCCCTTAAGCATTGCCGTACCCTCACCTGGACCCTAAACCGTCCCCATCCCCTAACCCTAACCCTAGCCCGATCCCTAACCCTAAACCTTCCCCGAAGCCTGACCCTCACCCGTCCCCTAATCCTAAACCGTACGCTAACACTACCCCGCGCCCTCACACGCACGCTCCCCCTAAAGCGTTGCCGTACCCTCACCTGGACCCTAAACCGTCCCCGTCCCCTAACCCTAACCCTAGCCCGAACCCTAACCCTAACCCTTCCCCGAAGCCTGACCCTCACCCGTCCCCTAATCCTAACCCATACGCTAACACTAACCCGCGCCCTCAAAAGCACGCTCCCCCTAAAGCGTTGCCGTATCCTCACCTGGACCCTAAACCGTCCCCGTCCCCTAACCCTAACCCTAGCCCGAACCCTAACCCTAACCCTTCCCCGAAGCCTGAGCCTCACCCGTCCCGAAATCCTAACCCGTACGCTAACACTCACCGGCGCCCTCACATGCACGCTCCCCCTAAAGCGTTGCCGTACCCTCACCTGGACCCTAAACCGTCCCCGTCCCCTAACCCTAACCCTAGCCCGAACCCTAACCCTAACCCTTCCCCGAAGCCTGACCCTCACCCGTCCCCTAAACCTAACCCGTACGCTAACACTAACCCGCGCCCTCACACGCACGCTCCCCCTAAAGCTTTGCCGTACCCTCACCTGGACCCTAAACCGTCCCCGTCCCCTAACCCTAACCCTAGCCCGAACCCTAACCCATACACTTCCGCGAAGCCTGACCCTCACCCGTCCCCTAATCCTAACCCATACACTAACACTAACCCGGGCCCTCACACGCACGCTCCCCCTAAAGCGTTGCTGTACCCTCACCTGGACCCTAAACCGTCCCCGTCCCCTAACCCTAACCCTAGCCCGAACCCTAACCCTAACCCTTCCCCGAAGCCTGACCCTCACCCGTCCCCTAATCCTAACCCGTACGCTAACACTAACCCGCGCCCTCATACGCACACTCCCCCTAAAGCGTTGCCGTACCCTCACCTGGACCCTAAACCGTCCCCGTCCCCTAACCCTAACCCTAGCCCGAACCATAACCCTAAACCTTCCCCGAAGCCTGACCCTCACCCGTCCCCTAATCCTAACCCGTACGCTAACACTAACCCGCGCCTTCACACGCAAGCTCCCCCTAAAGTGTTGCCGTACCCTCACCTGGACCGTAAACCGTCCCCGTCCCGTAACCCTAACGCTAGCCCGAACCCTAACCCTAACCCTTCCCCGAAGCCTGACCCTCACCCGTCCCCTAATCCTAACCCGTACGCTAACACTAACCCGCGCCCTCACATGCACGCTCACCCTAAAGCGTTGCCGTACCCTCACCTGGACCGTAAACCGTCCCCGTCCCCTAACCCTAACCCTAGCCCGAACCCTAACCCTAAACCTTCCCCGAAGCCTGACCCTCACCCGTCCCCTAATCCTAACCCGTACGCTAACACTAACCCGCGCCCTCACACGCACGCTCCCCCTAAAGCGTTGTCGTACCCTCACCTGGACCCTAAACTGTCCCCGTCCCCTAACACTAACCCTAGCCCGAACCCTAACCCTAACCCTTCCCCAAAGCCTGACCCTCACCCGTCCCCTAATCCTAACCCGTACGCTAACACTAACCCGCGCCCTCACACGCACGCTCCCCCTAAAGCGTTGGCGTACCCTCACCTGGACCCTAAACCGTCCCCGTCCCCTAACCCTAACCCTAGCCCGAACCGTAACCCTAACCCTTCCCTGAAGCCTGACCCTCACCCGTCCCCTAATCCTAACCCGTACGCTAACACTAACCCGCACCCTCACACGCACGCTCCCCCTAACGCGTTGCCGTACCGTCACCTGGACCCGAAACCGTCCCCGTCCCCTAACCCTAACCCTAGCCCGAACCCTAACCCTAACCCTTCCCCGAAGCCTGACCCTCACCCGTCCCCTAATCCTAACCCGTACGCTAACACTAACCCGCGCCCTCACACGCACGCTCCCCCTAAAGCGTTGCCGTACCCTCACCTGGACCCTAAACCGTCCCCGTCCCCTAACCCTAACCCTAGCCCGAACCCTAACTCTAACACTTCCCCGAAGCCTGACCCTCAGCCGTCCCCTAATCCTAACCCGTACGCTAACACTAACCCACGCCCTACACGCACGCTCCCCCTAAAGCTTTGCCGAACCCTCACCTGGACCCTAAACCGTCCCCGTCCCCGTCCCCTAACCCTAGCCCGAACCCTAACCCTAACCCTTCCCCAAAGCCTGACCCTCACCCGTCCCCTAATCCTAACCCGTACGCTAACACTAACCCGCTCCCTCACACGCACGCTCCCCCTAAAGCGTTGCCGTACCCTCACCTGGACCCTAAACCGTCCCCGTCCCCTAACCCTAACCGTAGCCGAACCCTAACCCTAACCCTTCCCCGACGCCTGACCCTCACCCGTCCCCTAATCCTAACCCGTACGCTAACACTAACCTGCGCCCTCACACGCACGCTCCCCCTAAAGCGTTGCCGTACCCTCACCTGGACCCTAAACCGTCCCCGTCCCCTAACCCTAACCCTAGCCCGAACCCTAAACCTAACCCTTCCCCGAAGCCTGACCCTCACGCGTCCCCTAATCCTAACCCGTACGCTAACACTAACCCGTGCCCTCACACGCACGCTCCCCCTAAAGCGTTGCCGTACCCTCACCTGGACCCTAAACCGTCCCCGTCCCCGTCCCCTAACCCTAGCCCGAACCCTAACCCTAACCCTTCCCCGAAGCCTGACCCTCACCCGTCCCCTAATCCTAACCCGTACGCTAACACTAACCCGCGCCCTCACACGCACGCTCCCCCAAAAGCGTTGCCGTACCCTCACCTGGACCCGAAACCGTCCCCGTCCCCTAACCCTAACCCTAGCCCGAACCCTAACCCTAACCCTTCCCCGAAGCCTGACCCTCACCCGTCCCCTAATCCTAACCCGTACGCTAACACTAACCCACGCCCTCACACGCACGCTCCCCCTAAAGCGTTGCCGTACCCTCACCTGGACCCTAAACCGTCCCCGTCCCCTAACCCTAACCCTAGCCCGAACCCTAACCCTAACCCTTCCCCGAAGCCTGACCCTCACCCGTCCCCTAATCCTAACCCGTACGCTAACACTAACCCGCGCCCTCACACGCACGCTCCCCCTAAAGCGTTGCCGTACCCTCACCTGGACCCTAAACCGTCCCCGTCCCCTAACCCTAACCCTAGCCCGAACCCTAACCCTAATCCTTCCCCGAAGCCTGACCCTCACCCGTCCCCTAATCCTAACCCGTACGCTAACACTAACCCGCGCCCTCACACGCACGCTCCCTCTAATGCGTTGCCGTACCCTCACCTGTACCCTAAACCGTCCCCGTCCCCTAACCCTAACCCTAGCCCGAACCCTAACCCTAACCCTTCCCCGAAGCCTGACCCTCACCCGTCCCCTAATCCTAACCCATACGCTAACACTAACCCGCGCCCTCACACGCACGCTCTCCCTAAAGGGTTGCTGTACCCTCACCTGGACCCTAAACCGTCCCCGTCCCCGTCCCCTAACCCTAGCCCGAACCCTAAACCTAACCCTTCCCCGAAGCCTGACCCTCAACCGTCCCCTAATCCTATCCCGTACGCTAACACTAACCCGCGCCCTCACATGCATGCTCCCCCTAAAGCGTTGCTGTACCCTCACCTGGACCCTAAACCGTCCCCGACCCTTAACACTAACCCTAGCCCGAACCCTAACCCTAAACCTTCCCCGAAGCCTGACCCTCACCCGTCCCCTAATCCTAACCCGTACGCTAACACTAACCCGCGCTCTCACACGCACGCTCCCCCTAAAGCGTTGCCGTACCCTCACCTGGACCCTAAACCGTCCCCGTCCCCTAACCCTAACCCTAGCCCGAACCCTAACCCTAACCCTTCACCGAAGCCTGACCCTCACCCGTCCCCTAATCCTAACCCGTACGCTAACACTAAACCGCGCCCTCACATGCACGCTCCCCCTAAAGCGTTGCCGTACCCTCACCTGGACCCTAAACCGTCCCCGTCCCCTAACCCTAACCCTAGCCCGAACCCTAACCCTAAACATTCCCCGAAGTCTGACCCTCACCCGTCCCCTAATCCTAACCCGTACGCTAACACTAACCCACGCCCTCACACGCACGCTCCCCCTAAAGGGTTGCCGTACCCTCACCTGGACCCTAAACCGTCCCCGTCCCCTAACCCTAAACCTAGCCCGAACCGTAACCCTAACCCTTCCCCGAAGCCTGACCTTCACCCGTCCCCTAATCCTATCCCGTACGCTAACACTAACCTGCGCCCTCACACGCACGCTCCCCCTAAAGGGTTGCCGTACCCTCACCTCGACCCTAAACCGTCCCCGTCCCCTAACCCTAACCCTACCCCGAACCCTAACCCTAACACTTCCCCGAAGCCTAACCCTCATGCGTCCCCTAATCCTAACCCGTACGCTAACACTAACCCGCGCCCTAACACGCACGCTCCCCCTAAAGCGTTGCCGTACCCTCACCTGGACCCTAAACCGTCCCCGTCCCCTAACCCTAACCCTAGCCCGAACCATAACCCTAACCCTTCCCCGAAGCGTGACCCTCAACCGTCCCATAATCCTAACCCGTACGCTAACACTAACCCGTGCCCTCACACGCACGATCCCCCTAAAGGGTTGCCGTACCCTCACCTGGACCCTAAACCGTCCCCGTCCCCTAACCCTAGCCGTAGCCCGAACCCTAAACCTAACCCTTCCCCGAAGCCTAACCCTCACCCGTCCCCTAATCCTAACCCGTACGCTAACACTAACCCGCGCCCTCACACGCACGTTCCCCCTTAAGCGTTGCCGTACCCTCACCTGGACCCTAAACCGTCCCCGTCCCCTAACCCTAACCCTAGCCCGAACCCTCTCCCTAACCCTTACCCGAAGCCTGACCCTCACCCGTCCCCTAATCCTAAACCGTACGCTAACACTAACCCGCGCCCTCACACGCACGCTCCCCCTAAAGCGTTGCCGTACCCTCACCTGGACCCTAAACCGTCCCCGTCCCCTAACCCTAATCCTAGCCCGATCCCTAACCCTAACCCTTCCCCGAAGCCTGACCCTCACCCTTCCCCTAATCCTAACCCTTACGATAACACTAACCCGCGCCCTCACACGCACGCTCCCCCTAAAGCGTTGCCGTACCCTCACCTGGACCCTAAACCGTCCCCGTCCCGTAACCCTAACCCTAGCCCGAACCTTAACCCTAACCCTTCCCCGAAGCCTGACCCTCACCCATCCCCTAATCCTAACCCGTACGCTAACACTAACCCACGCCCTCACACGCACGCTCCCCCTAAAGCGTTGCCGTACCCTCACCTGGACCCTAAACCGTCCCCGTCCTCTAACCCTAACCCTAGCCCGAACCCTAACCCTAACCCTTCCCCGAAGCCTGACCCTCACCCGTCCCCTAATCCTAACCAGTACGCTAACACTAACCCGCGCCCTCACACGCACGCTCCCCCTAAAGCGTTGCCGTACCCTCACCTGGACCCTAAACCGTCCCCGTCCCCGTCCCCTAACCCTAGCCCGAACCCTAACCCTAACCCCTCCCCGAAGCCTGACCCTCACCCGTCCCCTAATCCTAACCCGTATGCTAACACTAACCCGCACCCTCACACGCACGCTCCCCCTAAAGCGTTGCCGTACCCTCACCGGGACCCTAAACCTTCTCCATCCCCTAACCCTAACCCTAGCCCGAACCCTAACCCTAACCCTTCCCCGAAGCCTGACCCTCACCCGTCCCCTAATCCTAACCCGTACGCTAACACTAACCCGCGCCCTCACACGCACGCTCCCCCTAAAGCTTTGCCGTACCCTCACCTGGACCCTAAACCGTCCCCGTCCCCTAACCCTAACCCTAGCCCGAACCCTAACCCTAACACTTCCCCGAAGCCTGACCCTCACCCGTCCCCTAATCCTAACCCGTACGCTAACACTATCCCGTGCCCTCACACGCACGCTCCCCCTAAAGCGTTACCGTACCCTCACCTGGACCCTAAACCGTCCCCATCCCCTAACCCTAACCCTAGCCCGAACCCTAACCCTAACCCTTCCCCGAAGCCTGACCCTCACCCGTCCCCTAATCCTAACCCGTACGCTAACACTAACCCGCGCCCTCACACGCATGCTCCCCCTAAAGCGTTGCCGTACCCTCACCTGGACCCTAAACCGTCCCCGTCCCCTAACCCTAACCCTAGCCCGAACCCTAACCCATACACTTCCCCGAAGCCTGACCCTCACCCGTCCCCTAATCCTAACCCATACACTAACACTAACCCGGGCCCTCACACGCACGCTCCCCCTAAAGCGTTGCCGTACCCTCACCTGGACCCTAAACCGTCCCCATCCCCTAACCCTAACCCTAGCCCGAACCCTAAACCTAACCCTTCCCCGAAGCCTGACCCTCACCCGTCCCCTAATCCTAACCCGTACGCTAACACTAACCCACTCCTCACACACACGCTCCCCCTAAAGTGTTGCCGTACCCTCACCTGGACCCTAAACCGCCCCCGTGCCCTAAACCTAACCCTAGCCCGAACCCTATCCCTGACGCTTCCCCGAAGCCTGACCCTCACCCGTCCCCTAAACCTAACCCGTACGCTAACACTAACCCGCGCCCTCACACGCACGCTCCCCCAAATGCGTTGCCATACACTCACCTGGACCCCAAACCGTCCCCGTCCCCTAACCCTAACCCTAGTCCGAACCCTAACCCTAACCCTTCCCTGAAGCCTGACCCTCAACTCTCCCCTAATCCTAACCCGTACGCTAACACTAACCCGCGCCCTCAAACACACGCTACCCCTAAAGCGTTGCCGTACCCTCACCTGGACCCTAAACCGTCCCCGTCCCCTAACCCTAATGCTAGCCCAAACCCTAACCCTAACCCTTCCCCGAAGCCTGACCCTCACCCGTCCCCTAATCCTAACCCGTACGCTAACACTAACCCGCGCCCTCACATGCACGCTCCCTCTAAAGCGTTGCCGTACCCTCCCCTGGACCCTAAACCGTCCCCGTCCCCTAACCCTAAACCTAGCCCGAACCCTAAACCTAACCCTTCCCCGAAGCCTGACCCTCACCCGTCCCCTAATCCTAACCCGTACGCTAACACTAACCCGCGCCCTCACACGCACGCTCCCCCTAAAGCGTTGCCGTACCCTCACCTGGACCCTAAACCGTCCCCGTCCCCTAACCCTAACCCTAGCCCGAACCCTCTCCCTAACCCTTCCCCGAAGCCTGACCCTCACCCGTCCCCTAATCCTAACCCGTACGCTAACACTAACCCGCGCCCTCACACGCACGCTCCCCCTAAAGCGTTGCCGTACCCTCACCTGGACCCTAAACCGTCCCCGTCCGTAACCCTAACCCTAGCCCGAACCCTAACCCTAACACTTCCCCGAAGCCTGACCCTCACCCGTCCCCTAATCCTAACCCGTACGCTAACACTAACCCGCGCCCTCACACGCACGCTCCCCCTAAAGCGTTGCCATACCCTCACCTGGACCCTAAACCGTCCCCGTCCCCTAACCCTAACCCTAGCCGGAAACCTGTCCCTAACCCTTCCCCGAAGCCTGACCCTCACCCGTCCCCTAATCCTAACCGGTAGGCTAACACTAACCCGTGCCCTCACACGCACGCTCCCCCTATAGCGTTGCCGTACCCTCACCTGGACCCTAAACAGTCCCCGTCCCCTAACCCTAATCCTAGCCCGAACCCTAACACTAACAATTCCCCGAAATCTGACCCTCACCCGTCCCCTAATCCTAACCCGTACGCTAACACTAACCCGCGCCCTCACAGGCACGCTCCCCCTAAAGCATTGCCGTACCCTCACATGGACCCTAAACCGTCCCCGTCCCCTAACCCTAACCCTAGCCCGAACCCTAACCCTAACCCTTCCCCGAAGCCTGACCCTCACCCGTCCCCTAATCCTAACCCGTACGCTAACACTAACCCGTGCCCTCACACGCACGCTCCCCCTAAAGCGTTACCGTACCCTCACCTGCACCCTAAACCGTCCCCGTCCCCTAACCCTAACCCTGGCCCGAACCCTAACCCTAACCCTTCCCCGAAGGCTGACCCTCACCCGTCCCCTAATCCTAACCCGTACGCTAACACTAACCCGCGCCCTCACACGCACGCTCCCCCTAAATCGTTGCTGTACCCTCCCCTGGACCCTAAACCGTCCCCGTCTCCTAACCTTAACCCTAGCCCGAACCCTAACACTAAACCTTCCCCGAAGCCTGACCCTCACCCGTCCCCTAATCCTAACCCGTACGCTAACACTAACCCGTGCCCTCACACGCATGCTCCCCCTAAAGCATTGCCGTACCCTCACCTGGACCCTAAACCGTCCCCGTCACCTAACTCTAACCCTAGCCCGAACACTAACCCTAACCCTTCCCCGAAGCCTGACCCTCACCCATCCCCTAATCCTAACCCGTACGCTAACACTAACCCGCGCCCTCACACGCACGCTCCCCCTTAAGCATTGCCGTACCCTCACCTGGACCCTAAACCGTCCCCATCCCCTAACCCTAACCCTAGCCCGATCCCTAACCCTAAACCTTCCCCGAAGCCTGACCCTCACCCGTCCCCTAATCCTAAACCGTACGCTAACACTACCCCGCGCCCTCACACGCACGCTCCCCCTAAAGCGTTGCCGTACCCTCACCTGGACCCTAAACCGTCCCCGTCCCCTAACCCTAACCCTAGCCCGAACCCTAACCCTAACCCTTCCCCGAAGCCTGACCCTCACCCGTCCCCTAATCCTAACCCATACGCTAACACTAACCCGCGCCCTCAAAAGCACGCTCCCCCTAAAGCGTTGCCGTATCCTCATCTGGACCCTAAACCGTCCCCGTCCCCTAACCCTAACCCTAGCCCGAACCCTAACCCTAACCCTTCCCCGAAGCCTGAGCCTCACCCGTCCCGAAATCCTAACCCGTACGCTAACACTCACCGGCGCCCTCACATGCACGCTCCCCCTAAAGCGTTGCCGTACCCTCACCTGGACCCTAAACCGTCCCCGTCCCCTAACCCTAACCCTAGCCTGAACCCTAACCCTAACCCTTCCCCGAATCCTGACCCTCACCCGTCCCCTAATCCTAACCCGTACGCTAACACTAACCAGCGCCCTCACACGCACGCTCCCCCTAAAGCGTTGCCGTACCCTCACCTGGACCCTAAACCGTCCCCGTCCGTAACCCTAACCCTAGCACGAACCCTAACCCTAACACTTCCCCGAAGCCTGACCCTCACCCGTCCCCTAATCCTAACCCGTATGCTAACACTAACCTGCGCCCTCACACGCACGCTCACCCTAAAGCGTTGCCGTACCCTCACCTGGATCCTAAACCGGCCCCGTCCCCTAACACTAACCCTAGCCCGAACCCTAACCCTAACCCTTCCCCGAAGCCTGACCCTCACCCGTCCCCTAATCCTAACCCGTACGCTAACACTAACCCACGCCCTCACATGCACGCTCCCCCTAAAGCGTTGCCATACCCTCACCTGGACCCGAAACCGTCCCCGTCCCCTAACCCTAACCCTAGCCGGAAACCTCTCCCTAACCCTTCCCCGAAGCCTGACCCTCACCCGTCCCCTAATCCTAACCCGTACGCTAACACTAACCCGCGCCCTCACACGCACGCTCCACCTAAAGCGTTGCCGTACCCTCACCTGGACCCTAAACCGTCCCCGTCCCCTAACCCTAACCCTAGCCCGAACCCTAACCCTAACCCTTCCCCGAAGCCTGACCCTCACCCGTCCCATAATCCTAACCCGTACGCTAACACTAACCCGCGCCCTCACACGCACGCTCCCCCTAAAGCTTTGCCGTACCCTCACCTGGACCCTAAACCGTCCCCGTCCCCTAACCCTAACCCTAGCCCGAACCCTAACCCTAACACTTCCCCGAAGCCTGACCCTCACCCGTCCCCTAATCCTAACCCGTACGCTAACACTAACCGTTGCCCTCACACGCACGCTCCCCCTAAAGCGTTACCGTACCCTCACCTGGACCCTAAACCATCCCCATCCCCTAACCCTAACCCTAGCCCGAACCCTAACCCTAACCCTTCCCCGAAGCCTGACCCTCACCCGTCCCCTAATCCTAACCCGTACGCTAACACTAACCCGCGCCCTCACACGCACGCTCCCCCTAAAGCGTTGCCGTACCCTCACCTGGACCCTAAACCGTCCCCGTCCCCTAACCCTAACCCTAGCCCGAACCATAACCCTAACCCTTCCCCGAAGCGTGACCCTCAACCGTCCCCTAATCCTAACCCGTACGCTAACACTAACCCGCGCCCTCACACGCACGCTCCCCCTAAAGGGTTGCCGTACCCTCACCTGGACCCTAAACCTTCCCCGACCCCTAAACCTAACCCTAGCCCGAACCCTAAACCTAAACCTTCCCCGAAGCCTGACACTCACCCGTCCCCTAATCCTAACCCGTATGCTAACACTAAGCCGCGCCCTCACACGCACGCTCCCCCTAAAGCGTTGCCGTACCCTCACCTGGACCCTAAACCGTCCCCGTCCCCTAACCCTAACCCTAGCCCGAACCGTAACCCTAACCCTTCCCCGAAGCCTGACCCTCACCCGTCCCCTAATCCTAACCCGTACGCTAACACTAACCCGCGCCCTCACACGCACGCTCCCCCTAAAGGGTTGCCGTACCCTCACCTGGACGCTAAACCGTCCCCGTCCCCTAACCCTAACCCTAGCCCGAACCCTAACCCTAACCCTTCCCCGAAGCCTAACCCTCATCCGTCCCATAATCCTAACCCGTACGCTAACAATAACCCGCGCCCTCACACGCACGCTCCCCCTAAAGCGTTGCCGTACCCTCACCTGGACCCTAAACCGTCCCCGTCCCCTAACCCTAACCCTAGCCCGAACCATAACCCTAAACCTTCCCCGAAGCGTGACCCTCAACCGTCCCCTAATCCTAACCCGTACGCTAACACTAACCCGCGCCCTCACACGCACGCTCCCCCTAAAGGGTTGCCGTACCCTCACCTGGACCCTAAACCGTCCCCGTCCCGTAACCCTAACGCTAGCCCGAACCCTAACCCTAACCCTTCCCCGAAGCCTGACCCTCACCCGTCCCCTAATCCTAACCCGTACGCTAACACTAACCCACGCCCTCACACGCACGCTCCCCCTAAAGCGTTGCCGTACCCTCACCTGGTCCCTGAACCGTCCCCGTCCCCTAACCCTAACCCAGCCCGAACCCTAACCCTAACCCTTCCCCGAAGCCTGACCCTCACCCGTCCCCTAATCCTAACCCGTACGCTAACACTAACACGCGCCCTCACACGCACGCTCCCCCTAAAGCGTTGCCGTACCCTCACCTGGACCCTAAACCGTCCCCGTCCCCTAACCCTAACCCTAGCCCGAACCATAACACTAACCCTTCCCCGAAGCCTGACCCTCACCCGTCCCCTAATCCTAACCCGTACGCTAACACTAACCCACGCCCTCACACGCACGCTCCCCCTAAAGCGTTGCCGTACCCTCACCTGGACCCTAAACCGTCCCCGTCCCCTAACCCTAACCCTAGCTCGAACCCTAACCCTAACACTTCCCCGAAGCCTGACCCTCACCCGTCCCCTATTCCTAACCCGTACGCTAACACTAACCCGCGCCCTGACACGCACGCTCACCCTAAAGCGTTGCCGTATCCTCACCTGGACACTAAACCGTCCCCGTCCCCGTCCCCTAACCCTAGCCCGAACCCTAACCCTAACCCTTCCCCGAAGCCTGACCCTCACCCGTCCCCTAATCCTAACCCGTACGCTAACACTAACCCGCGCCCTCACACGCACACTCCCCCTAAAGCGTTGCCGTACCCTCACCTGGACCCTAAACCGTCCCCGTCCCCTAACCCTAACCCTAGCCCGAACCATAACCCTAAACCTTCCCCGAAGCCTGACCCTCACCCGTCCCCTAATCCTAACCCGTACGCTAACACTAACCCGCGCCTTCACACGCACGCTCCCCCTAAAGTGTTGCCGTACCCTCACCTGGACCGTAAACCGTCCCGGTCCCGTAACCCTAACGCTAGCCCGAACCCTAACCCTAACACTTCCCCGAAGCCTGACCCTCACCCGTCCCCTAATCCTAACCCGTACGCTAACACTAACCCACGCCCTGCAAAGCACGCTCCCCCTAAAGCGTTGCCGTACCCTCACGTGGACCCTAAACCGTCCCCGTCCCCTAACCCTAACCCTAGCCCGAACCCTAACCCTAAACCTTCCCCGAATCCTGACCCTCACCCGTCCCCTAATCCTAACCCGTACGCTAACACTAACCAGCGCCCTCACACGCACGCTCCCCCTAAAGCGTTGCCGTACCCTCACCTGGACCCTAAACCATCCCCGTCCCCTAACCCTAACCATAGCCCGAACCCTAACCCTAACCCTTCCCCGAAGCCTGACCCTCACCCGTCCCCTAATCCTAACCCGTACTCTAACACTAACCCGCGCCCTCACACGCACGCTCCCCCTAAAGCGTTGCCGTACCCTCACCTGGACCGTAAACCATCCCCGTCCCCTAACCCTAACCCTAGCCCGAACCCTATCCCTGACGCTTCCCCGAAGCCTGACCCTCACCCGTCCTCTAAACCTAACCCGTACGCTAACACTAACCCGCGCCCTCACACGCACGCTCCCCCAAATGCGTTGCCATACACTCACCTGGACCCTAAACCGTCCCCGTCCCCTAACCCTAACCCTAGTCCGAACCCTAACCCTAACCCTTCCCTGAAGCCTGACCCTCAACTGTCCCCTAATCCTAACCCGTACGCTAACACTAACCCGCGCCCTCAAACACACGCTACCCCTAAAGCGTTGCCGTACCCTCACCTGGACCCTAAACCGTCCCCGTCCCCTAACCCTAATGCTAGCCCAAACCCTAACCCTAACACTTCCCCGAAGCCTGACCCTCACCCGTCCCCTAATCCTAACCCGTACGCTAACACTAACCCGCGCCCTCACATGCACGCTCCCTCTAAAGCGTTGCCGTACCCTCCCCTGGACCCTAAACCGTCCCCGTCCCCTAACCCTAACCCTAGCCCGAACCCTAAACCTAACCCTTCCCCGAAGCCTGACCCTCACCCGTCCCCTAATCCTAACCCGTACGCTAACACTAACCCGCGCCCTCACACGCACGCTCCCCCTAAAGCGTTGCCGTACCCTCACCTGGACCCTAAACCGTCCCCGTCCCCTAACCCTAACCCTAGCCCGAACCCTCTCCCTAACCCTTCCCCGAAGCCTGACCCTCACCCGTCCCCTAATCCTAACCCGTACGCTAACACTAACCCGCGCCCTCACACGCACGCTCCCCCTAAAGCGTTGCCGTACCCTCACCTGGACCCTAAACCGTCCCCGTCCGTAACCCTAACCCTAGCCCGAACCCTAACCCTAACACTTCCCCGAAGCCTGACCCTCACCCGTCCCCTAATCCTAACCCGTACGCTAACACTAACCCGCGCCCTCACACGCACGCTCCCCCTAAAGCGTTGCCGTACCCTCACCTGGACCCTAAACTGCCCCCGTCCCCTAACCCTAACCCTAGCCCGAACCCTAACCCTGACGCTTCCCTGAAGCCTGACCCTCACCCGTCCCCTAATCCTAACCCGTACGCTAACACTCACACCCGCCCTCACACGCACGCTCCCCCTTAAGCGTTGCCGTACCCTCACCTGGACCCTAAACCGTCCCCGTCCCCTAACCCTAACCCTAGCCCGAACCCTAACCCTAACCCTTCCCCGAAGCCTGACCCTCACCCGTCCGCTAATCCTAACCCGTACTCTAACACTAACCCACGCCCTCACACGCACGCTCCCCCTAAAGCGTTGCCGTACCCTCACCTGGACCCTAAACCGTCCCCGATCCCTAACCCTAACCCTAGCCGGAACCCTAACCCTTACACTTCCCCGAAGTCTGACCCTCACCCGTCACCTAATCCTAACCCGTACGCTAACACTAACGCGCGCCCTCACACGCACGCTCCCCCTAAAGCGTTGCCGTACCCTCACCTGGACCCTAAACCGTCCCCGTCCCCTAACCCTAACCCTAGCCGGAAACCTCTCCCTAACCCTTCCCCAAAGCCTGACCCTCACCCGTCCCCTAATCCTAACCCGTACGCTAACACTAACCCGCGCCCTCACATGCACGCTCCCCCTAAAGCGTTGCCATACCCTCACCTGGACCCTAAACCGTCCCCGTCCCCTAACCCTAACCCTAGCCGGAAACCTGTCCCTAACCCTTCCCCGAAGCCTGACCCTCACCCGTCCCGTAATCCTAACCGGTAGGCTAACACTAACCCGTGCCCTCACACGCACGCTCCCCCTATAGCGTTACCGTACCCTCACCTGGACCCTAAACCGTCCCCGTCCCCTAACCCTAACCCTAGCCCGAACCCTAACCCTAACCCTTCCCCGAAGCCTGACCCTCACCCGTCCCCTAATCCTAACCCGTACGCTAACACTAACCCGCGCCCTCACACGCATGCTCCCCCTAAAGCGTTGCCGTACCCTCACCTGGACCCTAAACCGTCCCCGTCCCCGTCCCCTAACCCTAGCCCGAACCCTAACCCTTACACTTCCCCGAAGCCTGACCCTCCCCCGTCCCCTAATCCTAACCCATACACTAACACTAACCCGGGCCCTCACACGCACGCTCCCCCTAAAGCGTTGCCGTACCCTCACCTGGACCCTAAACCGTCCCCATCCCCTAACCCTAACCCTAGCCCGAACCCTAAACCTAACCCTTCCCCGAAGCCTGACCCTCACCCGTCCCCTAATCCTAACCCGTACGCTAACACTAACCCACTCCTCACACACACGCTCCCCCTAAAGTGTTGCCGTACCCTCACCTGGACCCTAAACCGCCCCCGTGCCCTAAACCTAACCCTAGCCCGAACCCTATCCCTGACGCTTCCCCGAAGCCTGACCCTCACCCGTCCCCTAAACCTAACCCGTACGCTAACACTAACCCGCGCCCTCACACGCACGCTCCCCCAAATGCGTTGCCATACACTCACCTGGACCCTAAACCGTCCCCGTCCCCTAACCCTAACCCTAGTCCGAACCCTAACCCTAACCCTTCCCTGAAGCCTGACCCTCAACTCTCCCCTAATCCTAACCCGTACGCTAACACTAACCCGCGCCCTCAAACACACGCTACCCCTAAAGCGTTGCCGTACCCTCACCTGGACCCTAAACCATCCCCGTCCCCTAACCCTAATGCTAGCCCAAACCCTAACCCTAACACTTCCCCGAAGCCTGACCCTCACCCGTCCCCTAATCCTAACCCGTACGCTAACACTAACCCGCGCCCTCACATGCACGCTCCCTCTAAAGCGTTGCTGTACCCTCCCCTGGACCCTAAACCGTCCCCGTCCCCTAACCCTAAACCTAGCCCGAACCCTAAACCTAACCCTTCCCCGAAGCCTGACCCTCACCCGTCCCCTAATCCTAACCCGTACGCTAACACTAACCCGCGCCCTCACACGCACGCTCCCCCTAAAGCGTTGCCGTACCCTCACCTGGACCCTAAACCGTCCCCGTCCCCTAACCCTAACCCTAGCCCGAACCCTCTCCCTAACCCTTCCCCGAAGCCTGACCCTCACCCGTCCCCTAATCTTAACCCGTACGCTAACACTAACCCGCGCCCTCACACGCACGCTCCCCCTAAAGCGTTGCCGTACCCTCACCTGGACCCTAAACCGTCCCCGTCCGTAACCCTAACCCTAGCCCGAACCCTAACCCTAACACTTCCCCGAAGCCTGACCCTCACCCGTCCCCTAATCCTAACCCGTACGCTAACACTAACCCGCGCCCTCACACGCACGCTCCCCCTAAAGCGTTGCCATACCCTCACCTGGACCCTAAACCGTCCCCGTCCCCTAACCCTAACCCTAGCCGGAAACCTGTCCCTAACCCTTCCCCGAAGCCTGACCCTCACCCGTCCCCTAATCCTAACCGGTAGGCTAACACTAACCCGTGCCCTCACACGCGCGCTCCCCCTATAGCGTTGCCGTACCCTCACCTGGACCCTAAACCATCCCCGTCCCCTAACCCTAATCCTAGCCCGAACCCTAACACTAACAATTCCCCGAAATCTGACCCTCACCCGTCCCCTAATCCTAACCCGTACGCTAACACTAACCCGCGCCCTCACAGGCACGCTCCCCCTAAAGCATTGCCGTACCCTCACATGGACCCTAAACTGTCCCCGTCCCCTAACCCTAACCCTAGCCCGAACCCTAACCCTAACCCTTCCCCGAAGCCTGACCCTCACCCGTCCCCTAATCCTAACCCGTACGCTAACACTAACCCGTGCCCTCACACGCACGCTCCCCCTAAAGCGTTACCGTACCCTCACCTGCACCCTAAACCGTCCCCGTCCCCTAACCCTAACCCTGGCCCGAACCCTAACCCTAACCCTTCCCCGAAGGCTGACCCTCACCCGTCCCCTAATCCTAACCCGTACGCTAACACTAACCCGCGCCCTCACACGCACGCTCCCCCTAAATCGTTGCTGTACCCTCCCCTGGACCCTAAACCGTCCCCGTCTCCTAACCTTAACCCTAGCCCGAACCCTAACACTAAACCTTCCCCGAAGCCTGACCCTCACCCGTCCCCTAATCCTAACCCGTACGCTAACACTAACCCGTGCCCTCACACGCATGCTCCCCCTAAAGCATTGCCGTACCCTCACCTGGACCCTAAACCGTCCCCGTCACCTAACTCTAACCCTAGCCCGAACACTAACCCTAACCCTTCCCCGAAGCCTGACCCTCACCCATCCCCTAATCCTAACCCGTACGCTAACACTAACCCGCGCCCTCACACGCACGCTCCCCCTTAAGCATTGCCGTACCCTCACCTGGACCCTAAACCGTCCCCATCCCCTAACCCTAACCCTAGCCCGATCCCTAACCCTAAACCTTCCCCGAAGCCTGACCCTCACCCGTCCCCTAATCCTAAACCGTACGCTAACACTACCCCGCGCCCTCACACGCACGCTCCCCCTAAAGCGTTGCCGTACCCTCACCTGGACCCTAAACCGTCCCCATCCCCTAACCCTAACCCTAGCCCGAACCCTAACCCTAACCCTTCCCCGAAGCCTGACCCTCACCCGTCCCCTAATCCTAACCCATACGCTAACACTAACCCGCGCCCTCAAAAGCACGCTCCCCCTAAAGCGTTGCCGTATCCTCACCTGGACCCTAAACCGTCCCCGTCCCCTAACCCTAACCCTAGCCCGAACCCTAACCCTAACCCTTCCCCGAAGCCTGAGCCTCACCCGTCCCGAAATCCTAACCCGTACGCTAACACTCACCGGCGCCCTCACATGCACGCTCCCCCTAAAGCGTTGCCGTACCCTCACCTGGACCCTAAACCGTCCCCGTCCCCTAACCCTAACCCTAGCCCGAACCCTAACCCTAACCCTTCCCCGAAGCCTGACCCTCACCCGTCCCCTAAACCTAACCCGTACGCTAACACTAACCCGCGCCCTCACACGCACGCTCCCCCTAAAGCTTTGCCGTACCCTCACCTGGACCCTAAACCGTCCCCGTCCCCTAACCCTAACCCTAGCCCGAACCCTAACCCATACACTTCCCCGAAGCCTGACCCTCACCCGTCCCCTAATCCTAACCCATACACTAACACTAACCCGGGCCCTCACAAGCACGCTCCCCCTAAAGCGTTGCCGTACCCTCACCTGGACCCTAAACCGTCCCCGTCCCCTAACCCTAACCCTAGCCCGAACCCTAACCCTAACCCTTCCCCGAAGCCTGACCCTCACCCGTCCCCTAATCCTAACCCGTACGCTAACACTAACCCGCGCCCTCATACGCACACTCCCCCTAAAGCGTTGCCGTACCCTCACCTGGACCCTAAACCGTCCCCGTCCCCTAACCCTAACCCTAGCCCGAACCATAACCCTAAACCTTCCCCGAAGCCTGACCCTCACCCGTCCCCTAATCCTAACCCGTACGCTAACACTAACCCGCGCCTTCACACGCACGCTCCCCCTAAAGTGTTGCCGTACCCTCACCTGGACCGTAAACCGTCCCCGTCCCGTAACCCTAACGCTAGCCCGAACCCTAACCCTAACCCTTCCCCGAAGCCTGACCCTCACCCGTCCCCTAATCCTAACCCGTACGCTAACACTAACCCGCGCCCTGCCACGCACGCTCCCCCTAAAGCGTTGCCGTACCCTCACGTGGACCCTAAACCGTCCCCGTCCCCTAACCCTAACCCTAGCCCGAACCCTAACCCTAAACCTTCCCCGAATCCTGACCCTCACCCGTCCCCTAATCCTAACCCGTACGCTAACACTAACCAGCGCCCTCACACGCACGCTCCCCCTAAAGCGTTGCCGTACCCTCACCTGGACCCTAAACCATCCCCGTCCCCTAACCCTAACCCTAGCCCGAACCCTAACCCTAACCCTTCCCCGAAGCCTGACCCTCACCCGTCCCCTAATCCTAACCCGTACTCTAACACTAACCCGCGCCCTCACACGCACGCTCCCCCTAAAGCGTTGCCGTACCCTCACCTGGACCGTAAACCGTCCCCGTCCCCTAACCCTAACCCTAGCCCGAACCCTAACCCTAACCCTTCCCCGAAGCCTGACCCTCACCCGTCCCCTAATCCTAACCCGTACGCTATCACTCACCCACGCCCTCACAGGCACACTCCCCCTTTAGTGTTGCCGTACCCACACCTGGACCGTAAACTGTCCCCGTCCCCTAACCCTAACCCTAGCCTGAACCCTAACCCTAACCCTTCCCCGAAGCCTGACCCTCACCCGTCCCGTAATCCTAACACGTACGCTAACACTAACCCACACCCTCACACGCACGCTCCCTCTAAAGCATTGCCGTACCCTCACCTGGACCCTAAACCGCCCCGTCCCCTAACCCTAACCCTAGCCCGAACCCTAACCCTAACCCTTCCCCGAAGCCTGACCCTCACCCGTCCCCTAATCCTAACCCGTACGCTAACACTAACCCGCGCCCTCACATGCACGCTCACCCTAAAGCGTTGCCGTACCCTCACCTGGACCGTAAACCGTCCCCGTCCCCTAACCCTAACCCTAGCCCGAACCCTAACCCTAACCCTTCCCCGAAGCCTGACCCTCACCCGTCCCCTAATCCTAACCCGTACGCTAACACTAACCCGCGCCCTCACACGCACGCTCCCCCTAAAGCGTTGTCGTACCCTCACCTGGACCCTAAACTGTCCCCGTCCCCTAACACTAACCCTAGCCCGAACCCTAACCCTAACCCTTCCCCAAAGCCTGACCCTCACCCGTCCCCTAATCCTAACCCGTACGCTAACACTAACCCGCGCCCTCACACGCACGCTCCCCCTAAAGCGTTGGCGTACCCTCACCTGGACCCTAAACCGTCCCCGTCCCCTAACCCTAACCCTAGCCCGAACCGTAACCCTAACCCTTCCCTGAAGCCTGACCCTCACCCGTCCCCTAATCCTAACCCGTACGCTAACACTAACCCGCGCCCTCACACGCACGCTCCCCCTAACGCGTTGCCGTACCGTCACCTGGACCCGAAACCGTCCCCGTCCCCTAACCCTAACCCTAGCCCGAACCCTAACCCTAACCCTTCCCCGAAGCCTGACCCTCACCCGTCCCCTAATCCTAACCCGTACGCTAACACTAACCCGCGCCCTCACACGCACGCTCCCCCTAAAGCGTTGCCGTACCCTCACCTGGACCCTAAACCGTCCCCGTCCCCTAACCCTAACCCTAGCCCGAACCCTAACTCTAACACTTCCCCGAAGCCTGACCCTCAGCCGTCCCCTAATCCTAACCCGTACGCTAACACTAACCCACGCCCTACACGCACGCTCCCCCTAAAGCTTTGCCGAACCCTCACCTGGACCCTAAACCGTCCCCGTCCCCGTCCCCTAACCCTAGCCCGAACCCTAACCCTAACCCTTCCCCAAAGCCTGACCCTCACCCGTCCCCTAATCCTACCCCGTACGCTAACACTAACCCGCTCCCTCACACGCACGCTCCCCCTAAAGCGTTGCCGTACCCTCACCTGGACCCTAAACCGTCCCCGTCCCCTAACCCTAACCGTAGCCGAACCCTAACCCTAACCCTTCCCCGACGCCTGACCCTCACCCGTCCCCTAATCCTAACCCGTACGCTAACACTAACCTGCGCCCTCACACGCACGCTCCCCCTAAAGCGTTGCCGTACCCTCACCTGGACCCTAAACCGTCCCCGTCCCCTAACCCTAACCCTAGCCCGAACCCTAAACCTAACCCTTCCCCGAAGCCTGACCCTCACGCGTCCCCTAATCCTAACCCGTACGCTAACACTAACCCGTGCCCTCACACGCACGCTCCCCCTAAAGCGTTGCCGTACCCTCACCTGGACCCTAAACCGTCCCCGTCCCCGTCCCCTAACCCTAGCCCGAACCCTAACCCTAACCCTTCCCCGAAGCCTGACCCTCACCCGTCCCCTAATCCTAACCCGTACGCTAACACTAACCCGCGCCCTCACACGCACTCTCCCCCAAAAGCGTTGCCGTACCCTCACCTGGACCCGAAACCGTCCCCGTCCCCTAACCCTAACCCTAGCCCGAACCCTAACCCTAACCCTTCCCCGAAGCCTGACCCTCACCCGTCCCCTAATCCTAACCCGTACGCTAACACTAACCCACGCCCTCACACGCACGCTCCCCCTAAAGCGTTGCCGTACCCTCACCTGGACCCTAAACCGTCCCCGTCCCCTAACCCTAACCCTAGCCCGAACCATAACCCTAACCCTTCCCCGAAGCGTGACCCTCAACCGTCCCATAATCCTAACCCGTACGCTAACACTAACCCGTGCCCTCACACGCACGATCCCCCTAAAGGGTTGCCGTACCCTCACCTGGACCCTAAACCGTCCCCGTCCCCTAACCCTAGCCGTAGCCCGAACCCTAAACCTAACCCTTCCCCGAAGCCTAACCCTCACCCGTCCCCTAATCCTAACCCGTACGCTAACACTAACCCGCGCCCTCACACGCACGTTCCCCCTTAAGCGTTGCCGTACCCTCACCTGGACCCTAAACCGTCCCCGTCCCCTAACCCTAACCCTAGCCCGAACCCTCTCCCTAACCCTTACCCGAAGCCTGACCCTCACCCGTCCCCTAATCCTAAACCGTACGCTAACACTAACCCGCGCCCTCACACGCACGCTCCCCCTAAAGCGTTGCCGTACCCTCACCTGGACCCTAAACCGTCCCCGTCCCCTAACCCTAATCCTAGCCCGATCCCTAACCCTAACCCTTCCCCGAAGCCTGACCCTCACCCTTCCCCTAATCCTAACCCTTACGATAACACTAACCCGCGCCCTCACACGCACGCTCCCCCTAAAGCGTTGCCGTACCCTCACCTGGACCCTAAACCGTCCCCGTCCCGTAACCCTAACCCTAGCCCGAACCTTAACCCTAACCCTTCCCCGAAGCCTGACCCTCACCCATCCCCTAATCCTAACCCGTACGCTAACACTAACCCGCACCCTCACACGCACGCTCCCCCTAAAGCGTTGCCGTACCCTCACCGGGACCCTAAACCTTCCCCATCCCCTAACCCTAACCCTAGCCCGAACCCTAACCCTAACCCTTCCCCGAAGCCTGACCCTCACCCGTCCCCTAATCCTAACCCGTACGCTAACACTAACCCGCGCCCTCACACGCACGCTCCCCCTAAAGCTTTGCCGTACCCTCACCTGGACCCTAAACCGTCCCCGTCCCCTAACCCTAACCCTAGCCCGAACCCTAACCCTAACACTTCCCCGAAGCCTGACCCTCACCCGTCCCCTAATCCTAACCCGTACGCTAACACTATCCCGTGCCCTCACACGCACGCTCCCCCTAAAGCGTTACCGTACCCTCACCTGGACCCTAAACCGTCCCCATCCCCTAACCCTAACCCTAGCCCGAACCCTAACCCTAACCCTTCCCCGAAGCCTGACCCTCACCCGTCCCCTAATCCTAACCCGTACGCTAACACTCACACCCGCCCTCACACGCACGCTCCCCCTTAAGCGTTGCCGTACCCTCACCTGGACCCTAAACCGTCCCCGTCCCCTAACCCTAACCCTAGCCCGAACCCTAACCCTAACCCTTCCCCGAAGCCTGACCCTCACCCGTCCGCTAATCCTAACCCGTACTCTAACACTAACCCACGCCCTCACACGCACGCTCCCCCTAAAGCGTTGCCGTACCCTCACCTGGACCCTAAACCGTCCCCGATCCCTAACCCTAACCCTAGCCGGAACCCTAACCCTTACACTTCCCCGAAGTCTGACCCTCACCCGTCACCTAATCCTAACCCGTACGCTAACACTAACGCGCGCCCTCACACGCACGCTCCCCCTAAAGCGTTGCCGTACCCTCACCTGGACCCTAAACCGTCCCCGTCCCCTAACCCTAACCCTAGCCGGAAACCTCTCCCTAACCCTTCCCCAAAGCCTGACCCTCACCCGTCCCCTAATCCTAACCCGTACGCTAACACTAACCCGCGCCCTCACATGCACGCTCCCCCTAAAGCGTTGCCATACCCTCACCTGGACCCTAAACCGTCCCCGTCCCCTAACCCTAACCCTAGCCGGAAACCTGTCCCTAACCCTTCCCCGAAGCCTGACCCTCACCCGTCCCGTAATCCTAACCGGTAGGCTAACACTAACCCGTGCCCTCACACGCACGCTCCCCCTATAGCGTTACCGTACCCTCACCTGGACCCTAAACCGTCCCCATCCCCTAACCCTAACCCTAGCCCGAACCCTAACCCTAACCCTTCCCCGAAGCCTGACCCTCACCCGTCCCCTAATCCTAACCCGTACGCTAACACTAACCCGCGCCCTCACACGCATGCTCCCCCTAAAGCGTTGCCGTACCCTCACCTGGACCCTAAACCGTCCCCGTCCCCGTCCCCTAACCCTAGCCCGAACCCTAACCCTTACACTTCCCCGAAGCCTGACCCTCCCCCGTCCCCTAATCCTAACCCATACACTAACACTAACCCGGGCCCTCACACGCACGCTCCCCCTAAAGCGTTGCCGTACCCTCACCTGGACCCTAAACCGTCCCCATCCCCTAACCCTAACCCTAGCCCGAACCCTAAACCTAACCCTTCCCCGAAGCCTGACCCTCACCCGTCCCCTAATCCTAACCCGTACGCTAACACTAACCCACTCCTCACACACACGCTCCCCCTAAAGTGTTGCCGTACCCTCACCTGGACCCTAAACCGCCCCCGTGCCCTAAACCTAACCCTAGCCCGAACCCTATCCCTGACGCTTCCCCGAAGCCTGACCCTCACCCGTCCCCTAAACCTAACCCGTACGCTAACACTAACCCGCGCCCTCACACGCACGCTCCCCCAAATGCGTTGCCATACACTCACCTGGACCCTAAACCGTCCCCGTCCCCTAACCCTAACCCTAGTCCGAACCCTAACCCTAACCCTTCCCTGAAGCCTGACCCTCAACTCTCCCCTAATCCTAACCCGTACGCTAACACTAACCCGCGCCCTCAAACACACGCTACCCCTAAAGCGTTGCCGTACCCTCACCTGGACCCTAAACCATCCCCGTCCCCTAACCCTAATGCTAGCCCAAACCCTAACCCTAACACTTCCCCGAAGCCTGACCCTCACCCGTCCCCTAATCCTAACCCGTACGCTAACACTAACCCGCGCCCTCACATGCACGCTCCCTCTAAAGCGTTGCTGTACCCTCCCCTGGACCCTAAACCGTCCCCGTCCCCTAACCCTAAACCTAGCCCGAACCCTAAACCTAACCCTTCCCCGAAGCCTGACCCTCACCCGTCCCCTAATCCTAACCCGTACGCTAACACTAACCCGCGCCCTCACACGCACGCTCCCCCTAAAGCGTTGCCGTACCCTCACCTGGACCCTAAACCGTCCCCGTCCCCTAACCCTAACCCTAGCCCGAACCCTCTCCCTAACCCTTCCCCGAAGCCTGACCCTCACCCGTCCCCTAATCTTAACCCGTACGCTAACACTAACCCGCGCCCTCACACGCACGCTCCCCCTAAAGCGTTGCCGTACCCTCACCTGGACCCTAAACCGTCCCCGTCCGTAACCCTAACCCTAGCCCGAACCCTAACCCTAACACTTCCCCGAAGCCTGACCCTCACCCGTCCCCTAATCCTAACCCGTACGCTAACACTAACCCGCGCCCTCACACGCACGCTCCCCCTAAAGCGTTGCCATACCCTCACCTGGACCCTAAACCGTCCCCGTCCCCTAACCCTAACCCTAGCCGGAAACCTGTCCCTAACCCTTCCCCGAAGCCTGACCCTCACCCGTCCCCTAATCCTAACCGGTAGGCTAACACTAACCCGTGCCCTCACACGCGCGCTCCCCCTATAGCGTTGCCGTACCCTCACCTGGACCCTAAACCATCCCCGTCCCCTAACCCTAATCCTAGCCCGAACCCTAACACTAACAATTCCCCGAAATCTGACCCTCACCCGTCCCCTAATCCTAACCCGTACGCTAACACTAACCCGCGCCCTCACAGGCACGCTCCCCCTAAAGCATTGCCGTACCCTCACATGGACCCTAAACTGTCCCCGTCCCCTAACCCTAACCCTAGCCCGAACCCTAACCCTAACCCTTCCCCGAAGCCTGACCCTCACCCGTCCCCTAATCCTAACCCGTACGCTAACACTAACCCGTGCCCTCACACGCACGCTCCCCCTAAAGCGTTACCGTACCCTCACCTGCACCCTAAACCGTCCCCGTCCCCTAACCCTAACCCTGGCCCGAACCCTAACCCTAACCCTTCCCCGAAGGCTGACCCTCACCCGTCCCCTAATCCTAACCCGTACGCTAACACTAACCCGCGCCCTCACACGCACGCTCCCCCTAAATCGTTGCTGTACCCTCCCCTGGACCCTAAACCGTCCCCGTCTCCTAACCTTAACCCTAGCCCGAACCCTAACACTAAACCTTCCCCGAAGCCTGACCCTCACCCGTCCCCTAATCCTAACCCGTACGCTAACACTAACCCGTGCCCTCACACGCATGCTCCCCCTAAAGCATTGCCGTACCCTCACCTGGACCCTAAACCGTCCCCGTCACCTAACTCTAACCCTAGCCCGAACACTAACCCTAACCCTTCCCCGAAGCCTGACCCTCACCCATCCCCTAATCCTAACCCGTACGCTAACACTAACCCGCGCACTCACACGCACGCTCCCCCTTAAGCATTGCCGTACCCTCACCTGGACCCTAAACCGTCCCCATCCCCTAACCCTAACCCTAGCCCGATCCCTAACCCTAAACCTTCCCCGAAGCCTGACCCTCACCCGTCCCCTAATCCTAAACCGTACGCTAACACTACCCCGCGCCCTCACACGCACGCTCCCCCTAAAGCGTTGCCGTACCCTCACCTGGACCCTAAACCGTCCCCATCCCCTAACCCTAACCCTAGCCCGAACCCTAACCCTAACCCTTCCCCGAAGCCTGACCCTCACCCGTCCCCTAATCCTAACCCATACGCTAACACTAACCCGCGCCCTCAAAAGCACGCTCCCCCTAAAGCGTTGCCGTATCCTCACCTGGACCCTAAACCGTCCCCGTCCCCTAACCCTAACCCTAGCCCGAACCCTAACCCTAACCCTTCCCCGAAGCCTGAGCCTCACCCGTCCCGAAATCCTAACCCGTACGCTAACACTCACCGGCGCCCTCACATGCACGCTCCCCCTAAAGCGTTGCCGTACCCTCACCTGGACCCTAAACCGTCCCCGTCCCCTAACCCTAACCCTAGCCCGAACCCTAACCCTAACCCTTCCCCGAAGCCTGACCCTCACCCGTCCCCTAAACCTAACCCGTACGCTAACACTAACCCGCGCCCTCACACGCACGCTCCCCCTAAAGCTTTGCCGTACCCTCACCTGGACCCTAAACCGTCCCCGTCCCCTAACCCTAACCCTAGCCCGAACCCTAACCCATACACTTCCCCGAAGCCTGACCCTCACCCGTCCCCTAATCCTAACCCATACACTAACACTAACCCGGGCCCTCACAAGCACGCTCCCCCTAAAGCGTTGCCGTACCCTCACCTGGACCCTAAACCGTCCCCGTCCCCTAACCCTAACCCTAGCCCGAACCCTAACCCTAACCCTTCCCCGAAGCCTGACCCTCACCCGTCCCCTAATCCTAACCCGTACGCTAACACTAACCCGCGCCCTCATACGCACACTCCCCCTAAAGCGTTGCCGTACCCTCACCTGGACCCTAAACCGTCCCCGTCCCCTAACCCTAACCCTAGCCCGAACCATAACCCTAAACCTTCCCCGAAGCCTGACCCTCACCCGTCCCCTAATCCTAACCCGTACGCTAACACTAACCCGCGCCTTCACACGCACGCTCCCCCTAAAGTGTTGCCGTACCCTCACCTGGACCGTAAACCGTCCCCGTCCCGTAACCCTAACGCTAGCCCGAACCCTAACCCTAACCCTTCCCCGAAGCCTGACCCTCACCCGTCCCCTAATCCTAACCCGTACGCTAACACTAACCCGCGCCCTGCCACGCACGCTCCCCCTAAAGCGTTGCCGTACCCTCACGTGGACCCTAAACCGTCCCCGTCCCCTAACCCTAACCCTAGCCCGAACCCTAACCCTAAACCTTCCCCGAATCCTGACCCTCACCCGTCCCCTAATCCTAACCCGTACGCTAACACTAACCAGCGCCCTCACACGCACGCTCCCCCTAAAGCGTTGCCGTACCCTCACCTGGACCCTAAACCATCCCCGTCCCCTAACCCTAACCCTAGCCCGAACCCTAACCCTAACCCTTCCCCGAAGCCTGACCCTCACCCGTCCCCTAATCCTAACCCGTACTCTAACACTAACCCGCGCCCTCACACGCACGCTCCCCCTAAAGCGTTGCCGTACCCTCACCTGGACCGTAAACCGTCCCCGTCCCCTAACCCTAACCCTAGCCCGAACCCTAACCCTAACCCTTCCCCGAAGCCTGACCCTCACCCGTCCCCTAATCCTAACCCGTACGCTATCACTCACCCACGCCCTCACAGGCACACTCCCCCTTTAGTGTTGCCGTACCCACACCTGGACCGTAAACTGTCCCCGTCCCCTAACCCTAACCCTAGCCTGAACCCTAACCCTAACCCTTCCCCGAAGCCTGACCCTCACCCGTCCCGTAATCCTAACACGTACGCTAACACTAACCCACGCCCTCACACGCACGCTCCCTCTAAAGCATTGCCGTACCCTCACCTGGACCCTAAACCGCCCCGTCCCCTAACCCTAACCCTAGCCCGAACCCTAACCCTAACCCTTCCCCGAAGCCTGACCCTCACCCGTCCCCTAATCCTAACCCGTACGCTAACACTAACCCGCGCCCTCACATGCACGCTCACCCTAAAGCGTTGCCGTACCCTCACCTGGACCGTAAACCGTCCCCGTCCCCTAACCCTAACCCTAGCCCGAACCCTAACCCTAACCCTTCCCCGAAGCCTGACCCTCACCCGTCCCCTAATCCTAACCCGTACGCTAACACTAACCCGCGCCCTCACACGCACGCTCCCCCTAAAGCGTTGTCGTACCCTCACCTGGACCCTAAACTGTCCCCGTCCCCTAACACTAACCCTAGCCCGAACCCTAACCCTAACCCTTCCCCAAAGCCTGACCCTCACCCGTCCCCTAATCCTAACCCGTACGCTAACACTAACCCGCGCCCTCACACGCACGCTCCCCCTAAAGCGTTGGCGTACCCTCACCTGGACCCTAAACCGTCCCCGTCCCCTAACCCTAACCCTAGCCCGAACCGTAACCCTAACCCTTCCCTGAAGCCTGACCCTCACCCGTCCCCTAATCCTAACCCGTACGCTAACACTAACCCGCGCCCTCACACGCACGCTCCCCCTAACGCGTTGCCGTACCGTCACCTGGACCCGAAACCGTCCCCGTCCCCTAACCCTAACCCTAGCCCGAACCCTAACCCTAACCCTTCCCCGAAGCCTGACCCTCACCCGTCCCCTAATCCTAACCCGTACGCTAACACTAACCCGCGCCCTCACACGCACGCTCCCCCTAAAGCGTTGCCGTACCCTCACCTGGACCCTAAACCGTCCCCGTCCCCTAACCCTAACCCTAGCCCGAACCCTAACTCTAACACTTCCCCGAAGCCTGACCCTCAGCCGTCCCCTAATCCTAACCCGTACGCTAACACTAACCCACGCCCTACACGCACGCTCCCCCTAAAGCTTTGCCGAACCCTCACCTGGACCCTAAACCGTCCCCGTCCCCGTCCCCTAACCCTAGCCCGAACCCTAACCCTAACCCTTCCCCAAAGCCTGACCCTCACCCGTCCCCTAATCCTACCCCGTACGCTAACACTAACCCGCTCCCTCACACGCACGCTCCCCCTAAAGCGTTGCCGTACCCTCACCTGGACCCTAAACCGTCCCCGTCCCCTAACCCTAACCGTAGCCGAACCCTAACCCTAACCCTTCCCCGACGCCTGACCCTCACCCGTCCCCTAATCCTAACCCGTACGCTAACACTAACCTGCGCCCTCACACGCACGCTCCCCCTAAAGCGTTGCCGTACCCTCACCTGGACCCTAAACCGTCCCCGTCCCCTAACCCTAACCCTAGCCCGAACCCTAAACCTAACCCTTCCCCGAAGCCTGACCCTCACGCGTCCCCTAATCCTAACCCGTACGCTAACACTAACCCGTGCCCTCACACGCACGCTCCCCCTAAAGCGTTGCCGTACCCTCACCTGGACCCTAAACCGTCCCCGTCCCCGTCCCCTAACCCTAGCCCGAACCCTAACCCTAACCCTTCCCCGAAGCCTGACCCTCACCCGTCCCCTAATCCTAACCCGTACGCTAACACTAACCCGCGCCCTCACACGCACTCTCCCCCAAAAGCGTTGCCGTACCCTCACCTGGACCCGAAACCGTCCCCGTCCCCTAACCCTAACCCTAGCCCGAACCCTAACCCTAACCCTTCCCCGAAGCCTGACCCTCACCCGTCCCCTAATCCTAACCCGTACGCTAACACTAACCCACGCCCTCACACGCACGCTCCCCCTAAAGCGTTGCCGTACCCTCACCTGGACCCTAAACCGTCCCCGTCCCCTAACCCTAACCCTAGCCCGAACCCTAACCCTAACCCTTCCCCGAAGCCTGACCCTCACCCGTCCCCTAATCCTAACCCGTACGCTAACACTAACCCGCGCCCTCACACGCACGCTCCCCCTAAAGCGTTGCCGTACCCTCACCTGGACCCTAAACCGTCCCCGTCCCCTAACCCTAACCCTAGCCCGAACCCTAACCCTAATCCTTCCCCGAAGCCTGACCCTCACCCGTCCCCTAATCCTAACCCGTACGCTAACACTAACCCGCGCCCTCACACGCACGCTCCCTCTAATGCGTTGCCGTACCCTCACCTGTACCCTAAACCGTCCCCGTCCCCTAACCCTAACCCTAGCCCGAACCCTAACCCTAACCCTTCCCCGAAGCCTGACCCTCACCCGTCCCCTAATCCTAACCCATACGCTAACACTAACCCGCGCCCTCACACGCACGCTCTCCCTAAAGGGTTGCTGTACCCTCACCTGGACCCTAAACCGTCCCCGTCCCCGTCCCCTAACCCTAGCCCGAACCCTAAACCTAACCCTTCCCCGAAGCCTGACCCTCAACCGTCCCCTAATCCTATCCCGTACGCTAACACTAACCCGCGCCCTCACATGCATGCTCCCCCTAAAGCGTTGCTGTACCCTCACCTGGACCCTAAACCGTCCCCGACCCTTAACACTAACCCTAGCCCGAACCCTAACCCTAAACCTTCCCCGAAGCCTGACCCTCACCCGTCCCCTAATCCTAACCCGTACGCTAACACTAACCCGCGCTCTCACACGCACGCTCCCCCTAAAGCGTTGCCGTACCCTCACCTGGACCCTAAACCGTCCCCGTCCCCTAACCCTAACCCTAGCCCGAACCCTAACCCTAACCCTTCACCGAAGCCTGACCCTCACCCGTCCCCTAATCCTAACCCGTACGCTAACACTAAACCGCGCCCTCACACGCACGCTCCCCCTAAAGCGTTGCCGTACCCTCACCTGGACCCTAAACCGTCCCCGTCCCCTAACCCTAACCCTAGCCCGAACCCTAACCCTAAACATTCCCCGAAGTCTGACCCTCACCCGTCCCCTAATCCTAACCCGTACGCTAACACTAACCCACGCCCTCACACGCACGCTCCCCCTAAAGGGTTGCCGTACCCTCACCTGGACCCTAAACCGTCCCCGTCCCCTAACCCTAAACCTAGCCCGAACCGTAACCCTAACCCTTCCCCGAAGCCTGACCTTCACCCGTCCCCTAATCCTATCCCGTACGCTAACACTAACCTGCGCCCTCACACGCACGCTCCCCCTAAAGGGTTGCCGTACCCTCACCTGGACCCTAAACCGTCCCCGTCCCCTAACCCTAACCCTACCCCGAACCCTAACCCTAACACTTCCCCGAAGCCTAACCCTCATGCGTCCCCTAATCCTAACCCGTACGCTAACACTAACCCGCGCCCTAACACGCACGCTCCCCCTAAAGCGTTGCCGTACCCTCACCTGGACCCTAAACCGTCCCCGTCCCCTAACCCTAACCCTAGCCCGAACCATAACCCTAACCCTTCCCCGAAGCGTGACCCTCAACCGTCCCATAATCCTAACCCGTACGCTAACACTAACCCGTGCCCTCACACGCACGATCCCCCTAAAGGGTTGCCGTACCCTCACCTGGACCCTAAACCGTCCCCGTCCCCTAACCCTAGCCGTAGCCCGAACCCTAAACCTAACCCTTCCCCGAAGCCTAACCCTCACCCGTCCCCTAATCCTAACCCGTACGCTAACACTAACCCGCGCCCTCACACGCACGTTCCCCCTTAAGCGTTGCCGTACCCTCACCTGGACCCTAAACCGTCCCCGTCCCCTAACCCTAACCCTAGCCCGAACCCTCTCCCTAACCCTTACCCGAAGCCTGACCCTCACCCGTCCCCTAATCCTAAACCGTACGCTAACACTAACCCGCGCCCTCACACGCACGCTCCCCCTAAAGCGTTGCCGTACCCTCACCTGGACCCTAAACCGTCCCCGTCCCCTAACCCTAATCCTAGCCCGATCCCTAACCCTAACCCTTCCCCGAAGCCTGACCCTCACCCTTCCCCTAATCCTAACCCTTACGATAACACTAACCCGCGCCCTCACACGCACGCTCCCCCTAAAGCGTTGCCGTACCCTCACCTGGACCCTAAACCGTCCCCGTCCCGTAACCCTAACCCTAGCCCGAACCTTAACCCTAACCCTTCCCCGAAGCCTGACCCTCACCCATCCCCTAATCCTAACCCGTACGCTAACACTAACCCACGCCCTCACACGCACGCTCCCCCTAAAGCGTTGCCGTACCCTCACCTGGACCCTAAACCGTCCCCGTCCTCTAACCCTAACCCTAGCCCGAACCCTAACCCTAACCCTTCCCCGAAGCCTGACCCTCACCCGTCCCCTAATCCTAACCAGTACGCTAACACTAACCCGCGCCCTCACACGCACGCTCCCCCTAAAGCGTTGCCGTACCCTCACCTGGACCCTAAACCGTCCCCGTCCCCGTCCCCTAACCCTAGCCCGAACCCTAACCCTAACCCTTCCCCGAAGCCTGACCCTCACCCGTCCCCTAATCCTAACCCGTATGCTAACACTAACCCGCACCCTCACACGCACGCTCCCCCTAAAGCGTTGCCGTACCCTCACCGGGACCCTAAACCTTCCCCATCCCCTAACCCTAACCCTAGCCCGAACCCTAACCCTAACCCTTCCCCGAAGCCTGACCCTCACCCGTCCCCTAATCCTAACCCGTACGCTAACACTAACCCGCGCCCTCACACGCACGCTCCCCCTAAAGCTTTGCCGTACCCTCACCTGGACCCTAAACCGTCCCCGTCCCCTAACCCTAACCCTAGCCCGAACCCTAACCCTAACACTTCCCCGAAGCCTGACCCTCACCCGTCCCCTAATCCTAACCCGTACGCTAACACTATCCCGTGCCCTCACACGCACGCTCCCCCTAAAGCGTTACCGTACCCTCACCTGGACCCTAAACCGTCCCCATCCCCTAACCCTAACCCTAGCCCGAACCCTAACCCTAACCCTTCCCCGAAGCCTGACCCTCACCCGTCCCCTAATCCTAACCCGTACGCTAACACTAACCCGCGCCCTCACACGCATGCTCCCCCTAAAGCGTTGCCGTACCCTCACCTGGACCCTAAACCGTCCCCGTCCCCTAACCCTAACCCTAGCCCGAACCCTAACCCATACACTTCCCCGAAGCCTGACCCTCACCCGTCCCCTAATCCTAACCCATACACTAACACTAACCCGGGCCCTCACACGCACGCTCCCCCTAAAGCGTTGCCGTACCCTCACCTGGACCCTAAACCGTCCCCATCCCCTAACCCTAACCCTAGCCCGAACCCTAAACCTAACACTTCCCCGAAGCCTGACCCTCACCCGTCCCCTAATCCTAACCCGTACGCTAACACTAACCCACTCCTCACACACACGCTCCCCCTAAAGTGTTGCCGTACCCTCACCTGGACCCTAAACCGCCCCCGTGCCCTAAACCTAACCCTAGCCCGAACCCTATCCCTGACGCTTCCCCGAAGCCTGACCCTCACCCGTCCCCTAAACCTAACCCGTACGCTAACACTAACCCGCGCCCTCACACGCACGCTCCCCCAAATGCGTTGCCATACACTCACCTGGACCCCAAACCGTCCCCGTCCCCTAACCCTAACCCTAGTCCGAACCCTAACCCTAACCCTTCCCTGAAGCCTGACCCTCAACTCTCCCCTAATCCTAACCCGTACGCTAACACTAACCCGCGCCCTCAAACACACGCTACCCCTAAAGCGTTGCCGTACCCTCACCTGGACCCTAAACCGTCCCCGTCCCCTAACCCTAATGCTAGCCCAAACCCTAACCCTAACCCTTCCCCGAAGCCTGACCCTCACCCGTCCCCTAATCCTAACCCGTACGCTAACACTAACCCGCGCCCTCACATGCACGCTCCCTCTAAAACGTTGCCGTACCCTCCCCTGGACCCTAAACCGTCCCCGTCCCCTAACCCTAAACCTAGCCCGAACCCTAAACCTAACCCTTCCCCGAAGCCTGACCCTCACCCGTCCCCTAATCCTAACCCGTACGCTAACACTAACCCGCGCCCTCACACGCACGCTCCCCCTAAAGCGTTGCCGTACCCTCACCTGGACCCTAAACCGTCCCCGTCCCCTAACCCTAACCCTAGCCCGAACCCTCTCCCTAACCCTTCCCCGAAGCCTGACCCTCACCCGTCCCCTAATCCTAACCCGTACGCTAACACTAACCCGCGCCCTCACACGCACGCTCCCCCTAAAGCGTTGCCGTACCCTCACCTGGACCCTAAACCGTCCCCGTCCGTAACCCTAACCCTAGCCCGAACCCTAACCCTAACACTTCCCCGAAGCCTGACCCTCACCCGTCCCCTAATCCTAACCCGTACGCTAACACTAACCCGCGCCCTCACACGCACGCTCCCCCTAAAGCGTTGCCATACCCTCACCTGGACCCTAAACCGTCCCCGTCCCCTAACCCTAACCCTAGCCGGAAACCTGTCCCTAACCCTTCCCCGAAGCCTGACCCTCACCCGTCCCCTAATCCTAACCGGTAGGCTAACACTAACCCGTGCCCTCACACGCACGCTCCCCCTATAGCGTTGCCGTACCCTCACCTGGACCCTAAACAGTCCCCGTCCCCTAACCCTAATCCTAGCCCGAACCCTAACACTAACAATTCCCCGAAATCTGACCCTCACCCGTCCCCTAATCCTAACCCGTACGCTAACACTAACCCGCGCCCTCACAGGCACGCTCCCCCTAAAGCATTGCCGTACCCTCACATGGACCCTAAACCGTCCCCGTCCCCTAACCCTAACCCTAGCCCGAACCCTAACCCTAACCCTTCCCCGAAGCCTGACCCTCACCCGTCCCCTAATCCTAACCCGTACGCTAACACTAACCCGTGCCCTCACACGCACGCTCCCCCTAAAGCGTTACCGTACCCTCACCTGCACCCTAAACCGTCCCCGTCCCCTAACCCTAACCCTGGCCCGAACCCTAACCCTAACCCTTCCCCGAAGGCTGACCCTCACCCGTCCCCTAATCCTAACCCGTACGCTAACACTAACCCGCGCCCTCACACGCACGCTCCCCCTAAATCGTTGCTGTACCCTCCCCTGGACCCTAAACCGTCCCCGTCTCCTAACCTTAACCCTAGCCCGAACCCTAACACTAAACCTTCCCCGAAGCCTGACCCTCACCCGTCCCCTAATCCTAACCCGTACTCTAACACTAACCCGTGCCCTCACACGCATGCTCCCCCTAAAGCATTGCCGTACCCTCACCTGGACCCTAAACCGTCCCCGTCACCTAACTCTAACCCTAGCCCGAACACTAACCCTAACCCTTCCCCGAAGCCTGACCCTCACCCATCCCCTAATCCTAACCCGTACGCTAACACTAACCCGCGCCCTCACACGCACGCTCCCCCTTAAGCATTGCCGTACCCTCACCTGGACCCTAAACCGTCCCCATCCCCTAACCCTAACCCTAGCCCGATCCCTAACCCTAAACCTTCCCCGAAGCCTGACCCTCACCCGTCCCCTAATCCTAAACCGTACGCTAACACTACCCCGCGCCCTCACACGCACGCTCCCCCTAAAGCGTTGCCGTACCCTCACCTGGACCCTAAACCGTCCCCGTCCCCTAACCCTAACCCTAGCCCGAACCCTAACCCTAACCCTTCCCCGAAGCCTGACCCTCACCCGTCCCCTAATCCTAACCCATACGCTAACACTAACCCGCGCCCTCAAAAGCACGCTCCCCCTAAAGCGTTGCCGTATCCTCATCTGGACCCTAAACCGTCCCCGTCCCCTAACCCTAACCCTAGCCCGAACCCTAACCCTAACCCTTCCCCGAAGCCTGAGCCTCACCCGTCCCGAAATCCTAACCCGTACGCTAACACTCACCGGCGCCCTCACATGCACGCTCCCCCTAAAGCGTTGCCGTACCCTCACCTGGACCCTAAACCGTCCCCGTCCCCTAACCCTAACCCTAGCCCGAACCCTAACCCTAACCCTTCCCCGAAGCCTGACCCTCACCCGTCCCCTAAACCTAACCCGTACGATAACACTAACCCGCGCCCTCACACGCACGCTACCCCTAAAGCGTTGCCGTTCCCTCACCTGGACCCTAAACCGTCCCCGTCCGTAACCCTAACCCTAGCACGAACCCTAACCCTAACACTTCCCCGAAGCCTGACCCTCACCCGTCCCCTAATCCTAACCCGTATGCTAACACTAACCTGCGCCCTCACACGCACGCTCACCCTAAAGCGTTGCCGTACCCTCACCTGGATCCTAAACCGGCCCCGTCCCCTAACACTAACCCTAGCCCGAACCCTAACCCTAACCCTTCCCCGAAGCCTGACCCTCACCCGTCCCCTAATCCTAACCCGTACGCTAACACTAACCCACGCCCTCACATGCACGCTCCCCCTAAAGCGTTGCCATACCCTCACCTGGACCCGAAACCGTCCCCGTCCCCTAACCCTAACCCTAGCCGGAAACCTCTCCCTAACCCTTCCCCGAAGCCTGACCCTCACCCGTCCCCTAATCCTAACCCGTACGCTAACACTAACCCGCGCCCTCACACGCACGCTCCCCCTAAAGGGTTGCCGTACCCTCACCTGGACCCTAAACCGTCCCCGTCCCGTAACCCTAACGCTAGCCCGAACCCTAACCCTAACCCTTCCCCGAAGCCTGACCCTCACCCGTCCCCTAATCCTAACCCGTACGCTAACACTAACCCACGCCCTCACACGCACGCTCCCCCTAAAGCGTTGCCGTACCCTCACCTGGTCCCTGAACCGTCCCCGTCCCCTAACCCTAACCCAGCCCGAACCCTAACCCTAACCCTTTCCCGAAGCCTGACCCTCACCCGTCCCCTAATCCTAACCCGTACGCTAACACTAACACGCGCCCTCACACGCACGCTCCCCCTAAAGCGTTGCCGTACCCTCACCTGGACCCTAAACCGTCCCCGTCCCCTAACCCTAACCCTAGCCCGAACCATAACACTAACCCTTCCCCGAAGCCTGACCCTCACCCGTCCCCTAATCCTAACCCGTACGCTAACACTAACCCACGCCCTCACACGCACGCTCCCCCTAAAGCGTTGCCGTACCCTCACCTGGACCCTAAACCGTCCCCGTCCCCTAACCCTAACCCTAGCTCGAACCCTAACCCTAACACTTCCCCGAAGCCTGACCCTCACCCGTCCCCTAATCCTAACCCGTACGCTAACACTAACCCGCGCCCTGACACGCACGCTCACCCTAAAGCGTTGCCGTATCCTCACCTGGACACTAAACCGTCCCCGTCCCCGTCCCCTAACCCTAGCCCGAACCCTAACCCTAACCCTTCCCCGAAGCCTGACCCTCACCCGTCCCCTAATCCTAACCCGTACGCTAACACTAACCCGCGCCCTCACACGCACACTCCCCCTAAAGCGTTGCCGTACCCTCACCTGGACCCTAAACCGTCCCCGTCCCCTAACCCTAACCCTAGCCCGAACCATAACCCTAAACCTTCCCCGAAGCCTGACCCTCACCCGTCCCCTAATCCTAACCCGTACGCTAACACTAACCCGCGCCTTCACACGCACGCTCCCCCTAAAGTGTTGCCGTACCCTCACCTGGACCGTAAACCGTCCCCGTCCCGTAACCCTAACGCTAGCCCGAACCCTAACCCTAACCCTTCCCCGAAGCCTGACCCTCACCCGTCCCCTAATCCTAACCCGTACGCTAACACTAACCCACGCCCTGCCACGCACGCTCCCCCTAAAGCGTTGCCGTACCCTCACGTGGACCCTAAACCGTCCCCGTCCCCTAACCCTAACCCTAGCCCGAACCCTAACCCTAAACCTTCCCCGAATCCTGACCCTCACCCGTCCCCTAATCCTAACCCGTACGCTAACACTAACCAGCGCCCTCACACGCACGCTCCCCCTAAAGCGTTGCCGTACCCTCACCTGGACCCTAAACCATCCCCGTCCCCTAACCCTAACCCTAGCCCGAACCCTAACCCTAACCCTTCCCCGAAGCCTGACCCTCACCCGTCCCCTAATCCTAACCCGTACTCTAACACTAACCCGCGCCCTCACACGCACGCTCCCCCTAAAGCGTTGCCGTACCCTCACCTGGACCGTAAACCGTCCCCGTCCCCTAACCCTAACCCTAGCCCGAACCCTAACCCTAACCCTTCCCCGAAGCCTGACCCTCACCCGTCCCCTAATCCTAACCCGTACGCTATCACTCACCCACGCCCTCACACGCACACTCCCCCTTTAGTGTTGCCGTACCCTCACCTGGACCGTAAACTGTCCCCGTCCCCTAACCCTAACCCTAGCCTGAACCCTAACCCTAACCCTTCCCCGAAGCCTGACCCTCACCCGTCCCGTAATCCTAACACGTACGCTAACACTAACCCACGCCCTCACACGCACGCTCCCTCTAAAGCATTGCCGTACCCTCACCTGGACCCTAAACCGCCCCGTCCCCTAACCCTAACCCTAGCCCGAACCCTAACCCTAACCCTTCCCCGAAGCCTGACCCTCACCCGTCCCCTAATCCTAACCCGTACGCTAACACTAACCCGCGCCCTCACATGCACGCTCACCCTAAAGCGTTGCCGTACCCTCACCTGGACCGTAAACCGTCCCCGTCCCCTAACCCTAACCCTAGCCCGAACCCTAACCCTAACCCTTCCCCGAAGCCTGACCCTCACCCGTCCCCTAATCCTAACCCGTACGCTAACACTAACCCGCGCCCTCACACGCACGCTCCCCCTAAAGCGTTGTCGTACCCTCACCTGGACCCTAAACTGTCCCCGTCCCCTAACACTAACCCTAGCCCGAACCCTAACCCTAACCCTTCCCCAAAGTCTGACCCTCACCCGTCCCCTAATCCTAACCCGTACGCTAACACTAACCCGCGCCCTCACACGCACGCTCCCCCTAAAGCGTTGGCGTACCCTCACCTGGACCCTAAACCGTCCCCGTCCCCTAACCCTAACCCTAGCCCGAACCGTAACCCTAACACTTCCCTGAAGCCTGACCCTCACCCGTCCCCTAATCCTAACCCGTACGCTAACACTAACCCGCCCCCTCACACGCACGCTCCCCCTAACGCGTTGCCGTACCGTCACCTGGACCCGAAACCGTCCCCGTCCCCTAACCCTAACCCTAGCCCGAACCCTAACCCTAACCCTTCCCTGAAGCCTGACCCTCACCCGTCCCCTAATCCTAACCCGTACGCTAACACTAACCCGCGCCCTCACACGCACGCTCCCCCTAAAGCGTTGCCGTACCCTCACCTGGACCCTAAACCGTCCCCGTCCCCTAACCCTAACCCTAGCCCGAACCCTAACTCTAACACTTCCCCGAAGCCTGACCCTCAGCCGTCCCCTAATCCTAACCCGTACGCTAACACTAACCCACGCCCTACACGCACGCTCCCCCTAAAGCTTTGCCGAACCCTCACCTGGACCCTAAACCGTCCCCGTCCTCGTCCCCTAACCCTAGCCCGAACCCTAACCCTAACCCTTCCCCAAAGCCTGACCCTCACCCGTCCCCTAATCCTAACCCGTACGCTAACACTAACCCGCTCCCTCACACGCACGCTCCCCCTAAAGCGTTGCCGTACCCTCACCTGGACCCTAAACCGTCCCCGTCCCCTAACCCTAACCCTAGCCCGAACCCTAACCCTAACACTTCCCCGAAGCCTGACCCTCACCCGTCCCCTAATCCTAACCCGTACGCTAACACTAACCCGCGCCCTCACACGCACGCTCCCCCTAAAGCGTTGCCGTCCCCTCACCTGGACCCTAAACCGTCCCCGTCCCCTAACCCTAACCGTAGCCGAACCCTAACCCTAACCCTTCCCCGACGCCTGACCCTCACCCGTCCCCTAATCCTAACCCGTACGCTAACACTAACCTGCGCCCTCACACGCACGCTCCCCCTAAAGCGTTGCCGTACCCTCACCTGGACCCTAAACCGTCCCCGTCCCCTAACCCTAACCCTAGCCCGAACCCTAAACCTAACCCTTCCCCGAAGCCTGACCCTCACGCGTCCCCTAATCCTAACCCGTACGCTAACACTAACCCGTGCCCTCACACGCACGCTCCCCCTAAAGCGTTGCCGTACCCTCACCTGGACCCTAAACCGTCCCCGTCCCCGTCCCCTAACCCTAGCCCGAACCCTAACCCTAACCCTTCCCCGAAGCCTGACCCTCACCCGTCCCCTAATCCTAACCCGTACGCTAACACTAACCCGCGCCCTCACACGCACGCTCCCCCAAAAGCGTTGCCGTACCCTCACCTGGACCCGAAACCGTCCCCGTCCCCTAACCCTAACCCTAGCCCGAACCCTAACCCTAACCCTTCCCCGAAGCCTGACCCTCACCCGTCCCCTAATCCTAACCCGTACGCTAACACTAACCCACGCCCTCACACGCACGCTCCCCCTAAAGCGTTGCCGTACCCTCACCTGGACCCTAAACCGTCCCCGTCCCCTAACCCTAACCCTAGCCCGAACCCTAACCCTAACCCTTCCCCGAAGCCTGACCCTCACCCGTCCCCTAATCCTAACCCGTACGCTAACACTAACCCGCGCCCTCACACGCACGCTCCCCCTAAAGCGTTGCCGTACCCTCACCTGGACCCTAAACCGTCCCCGTCCACTAACCCTAACCCTAGCCCGAACCCTAACCCTAATCCTTCCCCGAAGCCTGACCCTCACCCGTCCCCTAATCCTAACCCGTACGCTAACACTAACCCGCGCCCTCACACGCACGCTCCCTCTAATGCGTTGCCGTACCCTCACCTGTACCCTAAACCGTCCCCGTCCCCTAACCCTAACCCTAGCCCGAACCCTAACCCTAACCCTTCCCCGAAGCCTGACCCTCACCCGTCCCCTAATCCTAACCCATACGCTAACACTAACCCGCGCCCTCACACGCACGCTCTCCCTAAAGGGTTGCTGTACCCTCACCTGGACCCTAAACCGTCCCCGTCCCCGTCCCCTAACCCTAGCCCGAACCCTAAACCTAACCCTTCCCCGAAGCCTGACCCTCAACCGTCCCCTAATCCTATCCCGTACGCTAACACTAACCCGCGCCCTCACATGCATGCTCCCCCTAAAGCGTTGCTGTACCCTCACCTGGACCCTAAACCGTCCCCGACCCTTAACACTAACCCTAGCCCGAACCCTAACCCTAAACCTTCCCCGAAGCCTGACCCTCACCCGTCCCCTAATCCTAACCCGTACGCTAACACTAACCCGCGCTCTCACACGCACGCTCCCCCTAAAGCGTTGCCGTACCCTCACCTGGACCCTAAACCGTCCCCGTCCCCTAACCCTAACCCTAGCCCGAACCCTAACCCTAACCCTTCCCCGAAGCCTGACTCTCACCCGTCCCCTAATCCTAACCCGTACGCTAACACTAAACCGCGCCCTCACACGCACGCTCCCCCTAAAGCGTTGCCGTACCCTCACCTGGACCCTAAACCGTCCCCGTCCCCTAACCCTAACCCTAGCCCGAACCCTAACCCTAAACCTTCCCCGAAGTCTGACCCTCACCCGTCCCCTAATCCTAACCCGTACGCTAACACTAACCCACGCCCTCACACGCACGCTCCCCCTAAAGGGTTGCCGTACCCTCACCTGGACCCTAAACCGTCCCCGTCCCCTAACCCTAAACCTAGCCCGAACCGTAACCCTAACCCTTCCCCGAAGCCTGACCTTCACCCGTCCCCTAATCCTATCCCGTACGCTAACACTAACCTGCGCCCTCACACGCACGTTCCCCCTAAAGGGTTTCCGTACCCTCACCTGGACCCTAAACCGTCCCCGTCCCCTAACCCTAACCCTACCCCGAACCCTAACCCTAACACTTCCCCGAAGCCTAACCCTCATGCGTCCCCTAATCCTAACCCGTACGCTAACACTAACCCGCGCCCTAACACGCACGCTCCCCCTAAAGCGTTGCCGTACCCTCACCTGGACCCTAAACCGTCCCCGTCCCCTAACCCTAACCCTAGCCCGAACCATAACCCTAACCCTTCCCCGAAGCGTGACCCTCAACCGTCCCCTAATCCTAACCCGTACGCTAACACTAACCCGTGCCCTCACACGCACGCTCCCCCTAAAGGGTTGCCGTACCCTCACCTGGACCCTAAACCGTCCCCGTCCCCTAACCCTAGCCGTAGCCCGAACCCTAAACCTAACCCTTCCCCGAAGCCTAACCCTCACCCGTCCCCTAATCCTAACCCGTACGCTAACACTAACCCGCGCCCTCACACGCACGCTCCCCCTAAAGCGTTGCCGTACCCTCACCTGGACCCTAAACCGTCCCCGTCCCCTAACACTAACCCTAGCCCGAACCATAACCCTAACCCTTCCCCGAAGCCTGACCCTCACCCGTCCCCTAATCCTAACCCGTACGCTAACACTAACCCGCGCCCTCACACGCACACTCCCCCTAAATCGTTGCCGTACCCTCACCTGGACCTTAAACCGTCCCCGTCCCCTAATCCTAACCCTAGCCCGAACCCTAACCCTAACCCTTCCCCGAAGCCTGACCCTCACACGTCCCCTAATCCTAACCCGTACGCTAACACGAACCCGCGCCCTCACACGCACGCTCCCCCTAAAGCGTTGCCGTACCCTCACCTGGACCCTAAACCGTCCCCGTCCCCTAACCCTAACCCTAGCCCGAACCCTAACCCTAACACTTCCCCGAAGCCTGACCCTCACCCGTCCCCTAATCCTAACCCGTACGCTAACACTAACCCGCGCCCTCACACGCACGTTCCCCCTAAAGCTTTGCCATACCCTCACCTGGACCCTAAACCGTCCCCGTCCCCTACCCCTAACCCTAGCCCGAACCCTAACCCTAAATCTTCCCCGAAGCCTGACCCTCACCCGTCCCCTAATCCTAACCCGTACGCTAACACTAACCCGCGCCCTCACACGCACGCTCCCCTTAAAGCTTTGCCGTACCCTCAACAGGACCCTAAACCGTCCCCGTCCCCTAACCCTAACCCTAGCCCGAACCCTAACCCTAACCCTTCCCCGAAGCCTGACCCTCACCCGTCCCCTAATCCTAACCCGTACGCTAACACTAACCCGCGCCCTCACACGCACGCTCCCCCTAAAGCGTTGCCGTCCCCTCACCTGGACCCTAAACCGTCCCCGTCCCCTAACCCTAACCCTAGCCCGAACCCTAACCCTAACGCTTCCCCGAAGCCTGACCCTCACCCGTCCCCTAATCCTAACCCGTACGCTAACACTAACCCGTGCCTTCACACGCACGCTCCCCCTAAAGCGTTGCCGTACCCTCACCTGGACCCGAAACCGTCCACGTCCCCTAACCCTAACCCTAGCCCGAACCCTAACCCTAACCCTTCCCCGAAGCCTGACCCTCACCCGTCCCCTAATCCTAACCCGTACGCTAACACTAACCCGCGCCCTCACACGCACGCTCCCCCTAAAGGGTTGCCGTACCCTCACCTGGACCCTAAACCGTCCCCGTCACCTAACTCTAACCCTAGCCCGAACACTAACCCTAACCCTTCCCCGAAGCCTGACCCTCAACCATCCCCTAATCCTAACCCGTACGCTAACACTAACCCGCGCCCTCACACGCACGCTCCCCCTAAAGCGTTGCCGTACCCTCACCTGGACCCTAAACCGTCCCCGTCCCCTAACCCTAACCCTAGCCCGAACCCTAACCCTAACCCTTCCCCGAAGCCTGACCCTCACCCTTCCCCTAATCCTAACCCGTACGCTAACACTAACCCGCCCCCTCACTCGCACACTCCCCCTAAAGCGTTGCCGTACCCTCACCTGGACCGTAAATTGTCCCCGTCTCCTAACCCTAACCCTAGCCCGAACCCTAACCCTAACCCTTCCCCGAAGCCTGACCCTCACCCGTCCCCTAATCCTAACCCGTACGCTAACACTAACCCGCGCCCTCACACGCACGCTCCCCCTAAAGCGTTGCCGTACCCTCACCTGGACCCTAAACCGTCCCCGTCCCCTAACCCTAACCCTAGCCCGAACCCTAACCCTAACCCTTCCCCGAAGCCTGACCCTCACCCGTCCCCTAATCCTAACCCGTACGCTAACACTAACCCACACCCTCACACGCACCCTCCCCCTAAAGCGTTGCCGTACCCTCACCTGGACCCTAAACTGTCCCCGTCCCCTATCCCTAACCCTAGCCCGAACCCTAACCCTAACCCTTCCCCGAAGCCTGACCCTCACCCGTCCCCTAATCCTAACCCGTACGCTAACACTAACCCGCTCCCTCACACGCACGCTCCCCCTAAAGGGTTGCCGTACCCTCACCTGGACCCTAAACCGTCCCCGTCCCCTAACCCTAACCCTAGCCTGAACCCTAACCCTAACACTTCCCCGAAGCCTGACCCTCACCCTTCCCCTAATCCTACCCGTATGCTAACACTAACCCGCGCCCTCACACGCACGCTCCCACTAAAGCGTTGCCGTACCCTCAACTGCACCCTAAACCGTCCCCGTCCCCTAACCCTAACCCTAGCCCGAACCCTAACCCTAACCCTTCCCCGAAGCCTGACCCTCACCCGTCCCCTAATCCTAACCTGTACGATAACACTATCCCACGCCCTCACACGCACGCTCCCCCTAAAGCGTTGCCGTACCCTCACCTGGACCCTAAACCGTCCCCGTCCCTTAACCCTAACCCTAGCCCGAACCCTAACCCTAACCCTTCCCCGAAGCCTGACCCTCACCCGTCCCCTAATCCTAACCCGTACGCTAACACTAACCCGCGCCCTCACACGCACGCTCCCCCTAATGCGTTGCCGTACCCTCACCTGTACCCTAAACCGTCCCCGTCCCCTAACCCTAACCCTAGCCCGAACCCTAACCCTAACCCTTCCCCGAAGCCTGACCCTCACCCGTCCCATAATCCTAAGCCATACGCTAACACTAACCCGCGCCCTCACACGCACGCTCCCCCTAAAGGGTTGCCGTACCCTCACCTGGACCCTAAACCGTCCCCGTCGCCGTCCCCTAACCCTAGCCCGAACCCTAAACCTAACCCTTTCCCGAAGCCTGACCCTCAACTGTCCCCTAATCCTAACCCGTACGCTAACACTAACCCGCGCCCTCACATGCATGCTCCCCGTAAAGCGTTGCCGTACCCTCACCTGGACCCTAAACCGTCCCCGACCCTTAACCCTAACCCTAGCCCGAACCCTAACCCTAAACCTTCCCCGAAGCCTGACCCTCACCCGTCCCCTAATCCTAACCCGTACGCTAACACTAACCAACGCTCTCACACGCACGCTCCCCCTAAAGCGTTGCCGTACCCTCACCTGGACCCTAAACCGTCCCCGTCCCCTAACCCTAACCCTAGCCCGAACCCTAACCCTAACCCTTCACCGAAGCCTGACCCTCACCCGTCCCCTAATCCTAACCCGTACGCTAACACTAAACCGCGCCCTCACACGCACGCTCCCCCTAAAGGGTTGCCGTACCCTCACCCGGACCCTAAACCGTCCCCGTCCCCTAACCCTAACCCTAGCCCGAACCCTAACCCTAACCCTTCCCCGAAGCCTGACCCTCACCCGTCCCCTAATCCTAACCCGTACGCTAACACTAACCCGCGCCCTCACACGCACGCTCCCCCTAAAGGGTTGCCGTACCCTCACCTGGACCCTAAACCGTCCCCGTCCCCTAACCCTAACCCTAGCCCGAACCGTAACCCTAACCCTTCCCCGAAGCCTGACCTTCACCCGTCCCCTAATCCTATCCCGTACGCTAACACTAACCCGCGCCCTCACACGCACGATCCCCCTAAAGGGTTGCCGTACCCTCACCTGGACCCTAAACCGTCCCCGTCCCCTAACCCTAGCCGTAGCCCGAACCCTAACCCTAACCCTTCCCCGAAGCCTAACCCTCACCCGTCCCCTAATCCTAACCCGTACGCTAACACTAACCCGCGCCCTCACACGCACGATCCCCCTAAAGCGTTGCCGTACCCTCACATGGACCCTAAACCGTCTCCGTCCCCTAACCCTAACCCTAGACCGAACCCTAACCGTAACCCTTCCCCGAAGCCTGACCCTCACCCGTCCCCTAATACTAACCCGTACGCTAACACTAACCCGCGCTCTCACACGCACGCTCCCCCTAAAGCGTTGCTGTACCCTCCCCTGGACCCTAAACCGTCCCCGTCCCCTAACCTTAACCCTAGCCCGAACCCTAACACTAAACCTTCCCCGAAGCCTGACCCTCACCCGTCCCCTAATCCTAAACCGTACGCTAACACTAACCCGTGCCCTCACACGCACGCTCCCCCTAAAGCGTTGCCGTACCCTCACCTGGACCCTAAACCGTCCCCGTCCCCTAACCCTAACCCTAGCCCGAACCCTAACCCTAACCCTTCCCCGAAGCCTGACCCTCACCCATCCCCTAATCCTAACCCGTACGCTAACACTAACCCGCGCCCTCACACGCACGTTCCCCCTTAAGCGTTGCCGTACCCTCACCTGGACCCTAAACCGTCCCCGTCCCCTAACCCTAACCCTAGCCCGAACCCTCTCCCTAACCCTTACCCGAAGCCTGACCCTCACCCGTCCCCTAATCCTAAACCGAACGCTAACACTAACCCGCGCCCTCACACGCACGCTCCCCCTAAAGCGTTGCCGTACCCTCACCTGGACCCTAAACCGTCCCCGTCCCCTAACCCTAATCCTAGCCCGATCCCTAACCCTAACCCTTCCCCGAAGCCTGACCCTCACCCTTCCCCTAATCCTAACCCGTACGATAACACTAACCCGCGCCCTCACACGCACGCTCCCCCTAAAGCGTTGCCGTACCCTCACCTGGACCCTAAACCGTCCCCGTCCCGTAACCCTAACCCTAGCCCGAGCCTTAACCCTAACCCTTCCCCGAAGCCTGACCCTCACCCATCCCCTAATCCTAACCCGTACGCTAACACTAACCCACGCCCTCACACGCACGCTCCCCCTAAAGCGTTGCCGTACCCTCACCTGGACCCTAAACCGTCCCCGTCCTCTAACCCTAACCCTAGCCCGAACCCTAACCCTAACCCTTCCCCGAAGCCTGACCCTCACCCGTCCCCTAATCCTAACCAGTACGCTAACACTAACCCGCGCCCTCACACGCACGCTCCCCCTAAAGCGTTGCCGTACCCTCACCTGGACCCTAAACCGTCCCCGTCCCCTAACCCTAACCCTAGCCCGAACCGTAACCCTAACCCTTCCCCGAAGCCTGACCTTCACCCGTCCCCTAATCCTATCCCATACGCTAACACTAACCCGCGCCCTCACACGCACGCTCCCCCTAAAGGGTTGCCGTACCCTCACCTGGACCCTAAACCGTCCCCGTCCCCTAACCCTAACCCTAGCCCGAACCCTAACCCTAACACTTCCCCGAAGCCTAACCCTCATCCGTCCCCTAATCGTAACCCGTACGCTAACACTAACCCGCGCCCTAACACGCACGCTCCCCCTAAAGCGTTGCCGTACCCTCACCTGGACCCTAAACCGTCCCCGTCCCCTAACACTAACCCTAGCCCGAACCATAACCCTAACCCTTCCCCGAAGCGTGACCCTCAACTGTCCCCTAATCCTAACCCGTACGCTAACACTAACCCGCGCCCTCACACGCACGCTCCCCCTAAAGGGTTGCCGTACACTCACCTGGACCCTAAACCGTCCCCGTCCCCTAACCCTAGCCGTAGCACGAACCCTAAACCTAACCCTTCCCCGAAGCCTAACCCTCACCCGTCCCCTAATCCTAACCCGTACGCTAACACTAACCCGCGCCCTCACACGCACGCTCCCCCTAAAGCGTTGCCGTACCCTCACATGGACCCTAAACCGTCCCCGTCCCCTAACCCTAACCCTAGACCGAACCCTAACCCTAACCCTTCCCCGAAGCCTGACCCTCACCCGTCCCCTAATCCTAACCCGTACGCTAACACTAACCCGCGCCCTCACACGGACGCTCCCCCTAAAGCGTTGCTGTACCCTCCCCTGGAGCCTAAACCATCCCCTTCCCCTAACCTTAACCCTAGCCCGAACCCTAACACTAAACCTTCCCCGAAGCCTGACCCTCACCCGTCCCCTAATCCTAACCCGTACGCTAACACTAACCCGTGCCCTCACACGCACGCTCCCCCTAAAGCGTTGCCGTACCCTCACCTGGACCCTAAACCGTGCCCGTCCCCTAACCCTAACCCTAGCCCGAACACTAACCCTAACCCTTCCCCGAAGCCTGACCCTCACCCGTCCCCTAATCCTAACCCGTACGCTAACACTAACCCGCGCCCTCACACGGACGCTCCCCCTAAAGCGTTGCTGTACCCTCCCCTGGACCCTAAACCGTCCCCGTCCCCTAACCCTAACCCAAGCCCGAACCCTCTCCCTAACCCTTACCCGAAGCCTGACCCTCACCCGTCCCCTAATCCTAAACCGTACGCTAACACTAACCCGCGCCCTCACACGCACGCTCCCCCTAAAACGTTGCCGTACCCTCACCTGGACCCTAAACCGTCCCCGTCCCCTAACCCTAACCCTAGCCCGATCCCTAACCCTAACCCTTCCCCGAAGCCTGACCCTCACCCGTCCCCTAATCCTAACCCGTACGATAACACTAACCCGCGCCCTCACACGCACGCTCCCCCTAAAGCGTTGCCGTACCCTCACCTGGACCCTAAACCTTCCCCGTCCCATAACCCTAACCCTAGCCCGAACCTTAACCCTAACCCTTCCCCGAAGCCTGACCCTCACCCATCCCCTAATCCTAACCCGTACGCTAACACTAACCCACGCCCTCACACGCACACTCCCCCTAAAACGTTGCCGTACCCTCACCTGGACCCTAAACCGTCCCCGTCCTCTAACCCTAACCCTATCCCGAACCCTAACCCTAACCCTTCCCCGAAGCCTGACCCTCACTCGTCGCCTAATCCTAACCCGTACGCTAACACTAACCCGCGCCCTCACACGCACGCTCCCCCTAAAGCGTTGCCGTACCCTCACCTGGACCCTAAACCGTCCCCGTCCCCTAACCCTAACCCTAGCCCGAACCCTAACCCTAACCCTTCCCCGAAGCCTGACCCTCACCCGTCCCCTAATCCTAACCCGTACGCTAACACTAACCCGCGCCCTCACACGCACGCTCCCCCTAAAGCGTTGCCGTACCCTCACCGGGACCATAAACCTTCCCCATCCCCTAACCCTAACCCTAGCCCGAACCCTAACCCTAACCCTTCCCCGAAGCCTGACCCTCACCCGTCCCCTAATCCTAACCCGTACGCTAACACTAACCCGCGACCTCACACGCACGCTCCCCCTAAAGCGTTGCCGTACCCTTACCTGGACCCTAAACCGTCCCCGTCCCCTAACCCTAACCCTAGCCCGAACCCTAACCCTAACCCTTCCCCGAAGCCTGACCCTCACCCGTCCCGTAATTCTAACACGTACGATAACACTAACCCGCGCCCTCACACGCACGCTCCCCCTAACGCGTTGCCGTACCCTCACCTGGACCCTAAACCGTCCCCGTCCCCTAACCCTAACCCTATCCCGAACCCTAACCCTAACCCTTCCCCGAAGCCTGACCCTCACCCATCCCCTAATCCTAACCCATACGCTAACACTAACCCGCGCCCTCACACGCACGCTCCCCCTAAAGGGTTGCCGTACCCTCACCTGGACCGTAAACCGTCCCCGTCCCCGTCCCCTAACCCTAGCCCGAACCCTAAACCTAACCCTTCCCCGAAGCCTGACCCTCAACCATCCCCTAATCCTAACCCGTACGCTAACACTAACCCGCGCCCTCACATGCATGCTCCCCCTAAAGCGTTGCCGTACCCTCACCTGGACCCTAAACCGTCCCCGACCCCTAACCCTAACCCTAGCCCGAACCCTAACCCTAAACCTTCCCCGAAGCCTGACCCTCACCCGTCCCCTAATCCTAACCCGTACGCTAACACTAACCCGCGCTCTCACACGCACGCTCCCCCTAAAGCGTTGCCGTACCCTCACCTGGACCCTAAACCGTCCCCGTCCCCTAACCCTAACCCTAGCCCGAACCCTAACCGTAAACCTTCACCGAAGCCTGACCCTCAGCCGTCCCCTAATCCTAACCCGTACGCTAACACTAAACCGCGCCCTCACACGCACGCTCCCCCTAAAGCGTTGCCATACCCTCACCTGGACCGTAAACCGTCCCCGTCCCCTAACACTAACCCTAGCCCGAACCCTAACCCTAACGCTTCCCCGAAGCCTGACCCTCACCCGTCCCCTAATCCTAACCCGTACGCTAACACTAACCCACGCCCTCACACGCACGCTCCCCCTAAAGGGTTGCCGTACCCTCACCTGGATCCTAAACCGTCCCCGTCCCCTAACCCTAACCCTAGCCCGAACCGTAACCCTAACCCTTCCCCGAAGCCTGACCTTCACCCGTCCCCTAATCCTATCCCATACGCTAACACTAACCCACGCCCTCACACGCACGTTCCCCTAAAGGGTTGCCGTACCCTCACCTGGACCCTAAACCGTCCCCGTCCCCTAACCCTAACCCTAGCCCGAACCCTAACCCTAACACTTCCCCGAAGCCTAACCCTCATCCGTCCCATAATCCTAACCCGTACGCTAACACTAACCCGCGCCCTAACACGCACGCTCCCCCTAAAGCGTTGCCGTACCCTCACCTGGACCCTAAACCGTCCCCGTCCCCTAACCCTAGCCGTAGCCCGAACCCTAAACCTAACCCTTCCCCGAAGCCTAACCCTCACCCGTCCCCTAATCCTAACCCGTACGCTAACACTAACCCGCGCCCTCACACGCACGCTCCCCCTAAAGCGTTGCCGTACCCTCACATGGACCCTAAACCGTCCCCGTCCCCTAACCCTAACCCTAGACCGAACCCTAACCGTAACCCTTCCCCGAAGCCTGACCATCACCCGTCCCCTAATCCTAACCCGTACGCTAACACTAACCCACGCCCTCACACGGACGCTCCCCCTAAAGCGTTGCTGTACCCTCCCCTGGACCCTAAACCGTCCCCGTCCCCTAACCTTAACCCTAGCCCGAACCGTAACACTAAAACTTCCCCGAAGCCTGACCCTCACCCGTCACCTTATCCTAACCCGTACGCTAACACTAACCCACGCCCTCACATGCATGCTCCCCCTAAAGCGTTGCCGTACCCTCACCTGGACCCTAAACCGTCCCCGACCCCTAACCCTAACCCTAGCCCGAACCCTAACCCTAAACCTTCCCCGAAGCCTGACCCTCACCCATCCCCTAATCCTAACCCGTACGCTAACACTAACCCGCGCTCTCACACGCACGGTCCCCCTAAAGCGTTGCCGTACCCTCACCTGGACCCTAAACCGTCCCCGTCCCCTAACCCTAACCCTAGCCCGAACCCTAACCCTAACCCTTCACCGAAGCCTGACCCTCACCCGTCCCCTAATCCTAACCCGTACGCTAACACTAAACCGCGCCCTCACACGCACGCTCCCCCTAAAGCGTTGCCGTACCCTCACCTGGACCCTAAACCGTCCCCGTCCCCTAACCCTAACCCTAGCCCGAACCCTAACCCTAACCCTTCCCCGAAGCCTGACCCTCACCCATCCCCTAATCCTAACCCATACGCTAACACTAACCCGCGCCCTCACACGCACGCTCCCCCTAAAGGGTTGCCGTACCCTCACCTGGATCCTAAACCGTCCCCGTCCCCTAACCCTAACCCTAGCCCGAACCGTAACCCTAACACTTCCCCGAAGCCTGACCTTCACCCGTCCCCTAATCCTATCCCATACGCTAACACTAACCCACGCCCTCACACGCACGCTCCCCCTAAAGGGTTGCCGTACCCTCACCTGGACCCTAAACCGTCCCCGTCCCCTAACACTAACCCTAGCCCGAACCCTAACCCTAACACTTCCCCGAAGCCTAACCCTCATCCGTCCCATAATCCTAACCCGTACGCTAACACTAACCCGTGCCCTAACACGCACGCTCCCCCTAAAGCGTTGCCGTACCCTCACCTGGACCCTAAACCGTCCCCGTCCCCTAACACTAACCCTAGCCCGAACCATAACCCTAACCCTTCCCCGAAGCGTGACCCTCAACCGTCCCCTAATCCTAACCCGTACGCTAACACTAACCCGCGCCTTCACACGCACGCTCCCCCTAAAGGGTTGCCGTACCCTCACCTGGACCCTAAACCGTCCCCGTCCCCTAACCCTAGCCGTAGCCCGAACCCTAAACCTAACCCTTCCCCGAAGCCTAACCCTCACCCGTCCCCTAATCCTAACCCGTACGCTAACACTAACCCGCGCCCTCACACGCACGCTCCCCCTAAAGCGTTGCCGTACCCTCACATGGACCCTAAACCGTCCCCGTCCCCTAACCCTAACCCTAGACCGAACCCTAACCGTAACCCTTCCCCGAAGCCTGACCCTCACCCGTCCCCTAATCCTAACCCGTACGCTAACACTAACCCACGTCCTCACACGGACGCTCCCCCTAAAGCGTTGCTGTACCCTCCCCTGGACCCTAAACCGTCCCCGTCCCCTAACCTTAACCCTAGCCCGAACCGTAACACTAAACCTTCCCTGAAGCCTGACCCTCACCCGTCCCCTAATCCTAACCCGTACGCTAACACTAACCCGCGCCCTCACATGCATGCTCCCCCTAAAGCGTTGCCGTACCCTCACCTGGACCCTAAACCGTCCCCGACCCCTAACCCTAACCCTAGCCCGAACCCTAACCCTAAACCTTCCCCGAAGCCTGACCCTCACCCGTCCCCTAATCCTAACCCGTACACTAACACTAACCCGCGCTCTCACACGCACGCTCCCCCTAAAGCGTTGCCGTACCCTCACCTGGACCCTAAACCGTCCCCGTCCCCTAACCCTAACCCTAGCCCGAACCCTAACCCTAACCCTTCACCGAAGCCTGACCCTCACCCGTCCCCTAATCCTAACCCGTACGCTAACACTAAACCGCGCCCTCACACGCACGCTCCCCCTAAAGCGTTGCCGTACCCTCACCTGGACCCTAAACCGTCCCCGTCCCCTAACCCTAACCCTAGCCCGAACCCTAACCCTAACCCTTCCCCGAAGCCTGACCCTCACCCGTCCCCTAATCCTAACCCGTACGCTAACACTAACCCGCGACCTCACACGCACGCTCCCCCTAAAGCGTTGCCGTACCCTTACCGTGACCCTAAACCGTCCCCGTCCCCTAACCCTAACCCTAGCCCGAACCCTAACCCTAACCCTTCCCCGAAGCCTGACCCTCACCCGTCCCGTAATCCTAACACGTACGATAACACTAACCCGCGCCCTCACACGCACGCTCCCCCTAACGTGTTGCCGTACCCTCACCTGGACCCTAAACCGTCCACGTCCCCTAACCCTAACCCTAGCTCGAACCATAACCCTAACCCTTCCCCGAAGCCTGACCCTCACCCGTCCCCTAATTCTAACCCGTACGCTAACACTAACCCGTACCCTCACACGCACGCTCCCCCTAAAGCGTTGCCGTACCCTCACCTGGACCCTAAACCGTCCCCGTCCCCTAACCCTAACCCTAGCCCAAACCCTAACCCTAACCCTTCCCCGAAGCCTGACCCTCACCCGTCCCCTAATCCTAACCCGTACGCTAACACTAACCTGTGCCCTCACACGCACGCTCCCCCTAAAGCGTTGCCGTACCCTCACCTGTACCCTAAACCGTCCCCGTCCCCTAACCCTAACCCTAGCCCGAACCCTAACCCTAACCCTTCCCCAAAGCCTGACCCTCACCCGTCCCCTAATCCTAACCCGTACGCTAACAATAACCCGCGCCCTAACACGCACGCTCCCCCTAAAGCGTTGCCGTACCCTCCCCTGGACCCTAAACCGTCCCCGTCCCCTAACCTTAACCCTAGCCCGAACCCTAACACTAAACCTTCCCCGAAGCCTGACCCTCACCCGTCCCCTAATCCTAACCCGTACGCTAACACTAACCCGTGCCCTCACACGCACGCTCCCTCTAAAGCGTTGCCGTACCCTCACCTGGACCCTAAACCGTCCCCGTCTCCTAACCCTAACCCTAGCCCGGACACTAACCCTAACCCTTGCCCGAAGCCTGACCCTCACCCATCCCCTAATCCTAACCCGTACACTAACACTAACCCGCGCCCTCACACGCACGCTCCCCCTTAAGCGTTGCCGTACCCTCACCTGGACCCTAAACCGTCCCCGTCCCCTAACCCTAACCCTAGCCCGAACCCTCTCCTTAACCCTTCCCCGAAGCCTGACCCTCACCCGTCCCCTAATCCTAAACCGTACGCTAACACTAACCCGCGCCCTCACACGCACGCTCCCCCTAAAGCATTGCTGTACCCTCACCTGGACCCTAAACCGTCCCCGTCCCCTAACCCTAACCCTAGCCCGATCCCTAACCCTAACCCTTCCCCGAAGCCTGACCCTCACCCGTCCCCTAATCCTAACCCGTACGATAACACTAACCCGCGCCCTCACACGCACGCTCCCCCTAAAGCGTTGCCGTACCCTCACCTGGACCCTAAACCGTCCCCGTCCCGTAACCCTAACCCTAGCCCGAACCTTAACCCTAACCCTTCCCCGAAGCCTGACCCTCACCCATCCCCTAATCCTAACCCGTACGCTAACACTAACCCACGCCCTCACACGCACGCTCCCCCTAAAGCGTTGCCGTACCCTCACCTGGACCCTAAACCGTCCCCGTCCTCTAACCCTAACCCTAGCCCGAACCCTAACCCTAACCCTTCCCCGAAGCCTGACCCTCACCCGTCCCCTAATCCTAACCCGTACGCTAACACTAACCCGCGCCCTCACACGCACGCTCCCCCTAAAGCGTTGCCCTACCCTCACCTGGACCCTAAACCGTCCCCGTCCCCGTCCCCTAACCCTAGCCCGAACCCTAACCCTAACCCTTCCCCGAAGCCTGACCCTCACCCGTCCCCTACTCCTAACCCGTACGCTAACACTAACCCGCGCCCTCACATGCACGCTCCCCCTAAAGCGTTGCCGTACCCTACCGGGACCCTAAACCTTCCCCATCCCCTAACCCTAACCCTAGCCCGAACCCTAACCCTAACCCTTCCCCGAAGCCTGACCCTCACCCGTCCTCTAATCCTAACCCGTACGCTAACACTAACCCGCGCCCTCACACGCATGCTCCCCCTAAAGCGTTGCCGTACCCTTACCTGGACCCTAAACCGTCCCCGTCCCCTAACCCTAACCCTAGCCCGAACCCTAACCCTAATCCTTCCCCGAAGCCTGACCCTCAACCGTCCCCTAATCCTAACCCGTACGCTAACACTAACCCGCAACCTCACACACACGCTCCCCCTAAAGCGTTGCCGTACCCTCACCTGGACCCTAAACCGTCCCCGTCCCCTAACCCTAACCCTAGCCTGAACCCTAACCCTAACCCTTCCCCGAAGCCTGACCCTCACCCGTCCCCTAATCCTAACCCATACGCTAACACTAACCCGCGCCCTCACACGCACTCTCCCCCTAAAACGTTGCCGTACCCTCACCTGGACCCTAAACTCTCCCCGTCCCCTAACCCTAACCCTAGCCCGAACCCTAACCCTAACCCTTCCCCGAAGCCTGACCCTCACCCGTCCCCTAATCGTAACCCGTACGCTAACACTAACCCGCGCCCTCACACGCACGCTCCCCCTAAAGCGTTGCCGTACCCTCACCTGGACCCTAAACCGTCCCCGTCCCCTAACCCTAACCCTAGCCAGAACCCTAACCCTAACCCTTCCCCGAAGCCTGACACTCACCCGTCCCCTAATCCTAACCCGTACGCTAACACTAACCCGCGCCCTCACACGCACGCTCCCCCTAAACCGTTGCCGTACCCTCACCTGGACCGTAAACCGTCCCCGTCTCCTAACACTAACCCTAGCCCGAACCCTAACCCTAACCCTTCCCCGAAGCCTGACCCTCACCCGTCCCCTAATCCTAACCCGTACGCTAACACTAAACCGCGCCCTCACACGCACGCTCCCCCTAAAGCGTTGCCGTACCCTCACCTGGACCCTAAACCGTCCCCGTCCCCTAACCCTAACCCTAGCCCGAACCCTAACCCTAACCCTTCCCCGAAGCCTGACCCTCACCCGTCCCCTAATCCTAACCCGTACGCTAACACTAACCCGCGCCCTCACTCGCACGCTCCCCCTAAAGGGTTGCCGTACCCTCACCTGGACCCTAAAACGTCCCCGTCCCCTAACCTAACCCTAGCCCGAACCCTAACCCTAACACTTCCCCGAAGCCTAACCCTCATCCGTCCCCTAATCCTAACCCGTACGCTAACACTAACCCGCGCCCTAACACGCACGCTCCCCCTAAAGCGTTGCCGTACCCTCACCTGGACCCTAAACCGTCCCCGTCCCCTAACCCTAGCCGTAGCCCGAACCCTAACCCTAACCCTTCCCCGAAGCCTGATCCTCACCCATCCCCTAATCCTAACCCGTACGCTAACACTAACCTGCGCCCTCACACGCACGCTCCCCCTAAAGCATTGCCGTACCCTTACCTGGACCCTAAACCGTCCCCGTCCCCTAACCCTAACCCTATCCCGATCCCTAACCCTAACCCTTCCCCGAAGCCTGACCCTCACCCGTCCTCTAATCCTAACCCGTACGCTAACACTAACCCGCGCCCTCACACGCACGCTCCCCCTAAAGCATTGCCGTACCCTTACTTGGACCCTAAACCGTTCCCGTCCCCTAACCCTAACCCTAGCCCGAACCCTAACCCTAACCCTTCCCCGAAGCCTGACCCTCACCCGTCCCCTAATCCTAACCCGTACGCTAACACTAACCCGCACCCTCACACACACGCTCCCCCTAAAGCGTTGCCGTACCCCCACCTGGACCCTAAACCGTCCCCGTCCCCTAACCCTAACCCTAGCCTGAACCCTAACCCTAACCCTTCCCCGAAGCCTGACCCTCACCCGGCCCCTAATCCTAACCCGTACGCTAACACTAACCCGCGCCCTCACACGCACTCTCCCCCTAAAACGTTGCCGTACCCTCACCTGGACCCTAAACTGTCCCCGTCCCCTAACCCTAACCCTAGCCCGAACCCTAACCCTAACACTTCCCCGAAGCCTGACCCTCACCCGTCCCCTAATCGTAACCCGTACGCTAACACTAACCCGCGCCCTCACACGCACGCTCCCCCTAAAGCGTTGCCGTACCCTCACCTGGACCCTAAACGGTCCCCGTCCCCTAACCCTAACCCTAGCCAGAACCCTAACCCTAACCCTTCCCCGAAGCCTGACACTCACCTGTCCCCTAATCCTAACCCGTACGCTAACACTAACCCGCGCCCTCACACGCACGCTCCCCCTAAAGCGTTGCCGTACCCTCACCTGGACCCTAAACCGTCCCCGTCCCCTAACCCTAACCCTAGCCCGAACCCTAACCCTAACACTTCCCTGAAGCCTGACCCTCACCCGTCCCCTAATCCTAACCCGTACGCTAACACTAACCCGCGTCCTCACACGCACGCTCCCCCTAAAGCGTTGCCGTACCCTCACCTGGACCCTAAACCGTCCCCGTCCCCTAACCCTAACCCTAGCCCGAACACTAACCCTAAAACTTCCCCGAAGCCTGACCCTCATCCGTCCCCTAATCCTAACCCGTATGCTAACACTAACCCGCGCCCTCACACGCACGCTCCCCCTAAAGCGTTGCCGTACCCTCACCTGGACCCTAAACCGTCCCCGTCCCCTAACCCTAACCCTAGCCCGAACCATAACCCTAACCCTTCCCCGAAGCCTGACCCTCACCCGTCCCCTAATCCTAACCCGTACGCTAACACTAACCCGCGCCCTCACACGCACGCTCTCCCTAAAGGGTTGCCGTACCCTCACCTGGACCCTAAACCGTCCCCGTCCCCTAACCCTAGCCCTAGCCCGAACCCTAACCCTAACCCTTCCCCGAAGCCTGAGCCTCACCCGTCCCCTAATCCTAACTCGTACGCTAACACTAACCCGCGCCCTCACACGCACGCTCCCCCTAAAGCGTTGCCGTACCCTCACCTGGACCGTAAACCGTCCCCGTCTCCTAACACTAACCCTAGCCCGAACCGTAACCCTAACCCTTCCCCGAAGCCTGACCCTCACCCGTCCCCTAATCCTAACCCGTACGCTAACACTAACCCGCGCCCTCACACGCACGCTTCCCCTAAAGCGTTGCCGTACCCTCACCTGGACCCTAAACCGTCCCCATCCCCTAACCCTAACCCTAGCCCGAACCCTAACCCTAACCCTTCCTCGAAGCCTGACCCTCACCCGTCCCCTAATCCTAACCCGTACGCTAACACTAACCCACGCCCTCACACGCACGCTCCCCCTAAAGCGTTGCCGTACCCTCACCTGGACCCTAAACCGTCCCCGTCCCCTAACCCTAACCCTAGCCCGAACCGTAACCCTAACCCTTCCCCGAAGCCTGACCCTCACCCGTCCCCTAATCCTAACCCGTACGTTAACACTAACCCGCGCCCTCACACGCACGCTCCCCCTAAAGTGTTGCCGTACCCTCACCTGGACCCTAAACCGTCCCCGTCCCCTAACCTAACCCTAGCCCGAACCCTAACCCTAACACTTCCCCGAAGCCTAACCCTCATCCGTCCCCTAATCCTAACCCGTACGCTAACACTAACCCGCGCCCTAACACGCACGCTCCCCCTAAAGTGTTGCCGTTCCCTCACCTGGACCCTAAACCATACCCGTCCCCTAACCCTAGCCGTAGCCCGAACCCTAACCCTAACCCTTCCCCGAAGCCTAACCCTCACCCGTCCCCTAATCCTAATCCGTACGCTAACACTAACCGCGCCCTCACACGCACGCTCCCACTAAAGCGTTGCCGTACCCTCACCTGGACCCTAAACCGTCCCCGTCACCTAACTCTAACCCTAGCCCGAACACTAACCCTAACCCTTCCCCGAAGCCTGACCCTCACCCGTCCCCTAATCCTAACCCGTACGCTAACACTAACCCGCGCCCTCACACGCACGCTCCCCCTAAAGGGTTGCCGTACCCTCACCTGGACCCTAAACCGTCCCCGTCCCCTAACCCTAACCCTAGCCCGAACCCTAACCCTAACCCTTCCCCGAAGCCTGACCCTCACCCGTCCCCTAATCCTAACCCGTACGCTAACACTAACCCGCGCCCTCACACGCACGCTCCCCCTAAAGGGTTGCCGTACCCTCACCTGGACCCTAAACCGTCCCCGTCCCCTAACCCTAGCCGTAGCCCGAACCCTAACCCTAACCCTTCCCCGAAGCCTAACCCTCACCCGTCCCCTAATCCTAACCCGTACGCTAACACTAACCCGCGCCCTCACACGCACGCTCCCCCTAAAGCGTTGCCGTACCCTCACCTGGACCCTAAACCGTCCCCGTCCCCGTCCCCTAACCCTAGCCCGTACCCGAACCCTAACCCTACCCCAAAGCCTGACCCTCACCCGTCCCCTAATCCTAACCCGTACGCTAACACTAACCCGCGCCCTCACACGCATGCTCCCCCTAAAGCGTTGACGTACCCTCACCTGGAACCTAAACCGTCCCCGTCACCTAAGTCTAACCCTAGCCCGAACACTAACCCTAAACCTTCCCCGAAGCCTGACCCTCACCCATCCCCTAATCCTAACCCGTACGCTAACACTAACCCGCGCCCTCACACGCACGCTCCCCCTTAAGCGTTGCCGTACCCTCACCTGGACCCTAAACCGTCCCCGTCCCCTAACCCTAACCCTATCCCGATCCCTAACCCTAAACCTTCACCGACGCCTGACCCTCACCCGTCCCCTAATCCTAACACGTACGCTAACACTACCTCGCGCCCTCACACGCACGCTCCCCCTAAAGCGTTGCCGTACCTTCACCTGGACCCTAAACCGTCCCCGTCCCCTAACCCTAACCCTAGCCCAAACCATAACCCTAACACTTCCCCGAAGCCTGACCCTCACCCGTCCCCTAATCCTAACCCGTACGCTAAAACTAACCCGCGCCCTCACACGCACGCTCCCCCTAAAGGGTTGCCATACACTCACCTGGACCCTAAACCGTCCCCGTCCCGTAACCCTAACGCTAGCCCGAACCCTAACCCTAACCCTTCCCCGAAGCCTGACCCTCACCCGTCCCCTAATCCTAACCCGTACGCTAACACTAACCTGCTCCCTCACACGCACGCTCCCCCTAAAGCGTTGCCGTACCCTCACCTGGACCCTAAACCGTCCCCGTCCCCTAACCCTAACCCTAGCCCGAACCCTAACCCTAACACTTCCCCGAAGCCTGACCCTCACCCGTCCCCTAATCCTAACCCGTACGCTAACACTAACCCGTGCCCTCACACACACGCTCCCGCTAAAGCGTTGCTGTACCCTCACCTGGACCCTAAACCGTCCCCGTCCACTGCCCTAACCCTAGCCCGAAACCTAACCCTAACCCTTCCCCGAAGCCTGACCCTCACCCGTCCCCTAATCCTAACCCGTACGCTAACACTAACCCGCGCCTTCACACGCACGCTCCCCCTAAAGCTTTGCCGTACCCTCACCTGGACCCTAAACCGTCCCCGTCCCCTAACCCTAACCCTAGCCCGAACCCTAACCCTAACCCTTCCCCAAAGCCTGACCCTCACCCGTCCCCTAATCCTAACCCGTACGCTAACACTAACCCGCGCCCTCACACGCACGCTCCCCCTAAAGCGTTGCCGTACCCTCACCTGGTCCCTGAACCCTCCCCGTCCCCTAACCCTAACCCTAGCCCGAACCCTAACCCTAACCCTTCCCCGAAGCCTGACCCTCACCCGTCCCCTAATCCTAACCCGTACGCTAACACTAACCCGCGCCCTCACACGCACGCTCCCCCTAAAGCGTTGCCGTACCCTCACCTGGACCCTAAACCGTCCCCGTCCCCTAACCCTAACCCTAGCCCGAACCATAACCCTAACCCTTCCCCGAAGCCTGACCCTCACCCGTCCCCTAATCCTAACCCGTACGCTAACACTAACCCGCGCCCTCACACGCACGCTCCCCCTAAAGCGTTGCCGTACCCTCACCTGGACCCTAAACCGTCCCCGTCCCCTAACCCTAACCCTAGCCCGAACCCTAACCCTAACCCTTCCCCGAAGCCTGACCCTCACCCGTCCCGTAATCCTAACACGTACGCTAACACTAACCCACGCCTTCACACGCACGCTCCCTCTAAAGCGTTGCCGTACCCTCACCTGGACCCTAAACCGTCCCCGTCCCCTAACCCTAACCCTAGCCCGAACCCTAACCCTAACCCTTCCCCGAAGCCTGACCCTCACCCGTCCCCTAATCCTAACCCGTACGCTAACACTAACCCGCGCCCTCACATGCACGCTCACCCTAAAGCGTTGCCGTACCCTCACCTGGACCGTAAACCGTCCCCGTCCCCTAACCCTAACCCTAGCCATAACCCTAACCCTAACCCTTCCCCGAAGCCTGACCCTCACCCGTCCCCTAATCCTAACCCGTACGCTAACACTAACCCGCGCCCTCACACGCACGCTCCCCCTAAAGCGTTGTCGTACCCTCACCTGGACCCTAAACTGTCCCCGTCCCCTAACCCTAACCCTAGCCCGAACCCTAACCCTAACCCTTCCCCAAAGCCTGACCCTCACCCGTCCCCTAATCCTAACCCGTACGCTAACACTAACCCGCGCCCTCACACGCACGCTCAGCCTAAAGCGTTGCCGTACCCTCACCTGGACCCTAAACCGTCCCCGTCCCCTAACCCTAACCCTAGCCCGAACCGTAACCCTAAACCTTCCCTGAAGCCTGACCTTCACCCGTCCCCTAATCCTAACCCGTACGCTAACACTAACCCGCGCCCTCACACGCACGCTCCCCCTAAAGGGTTGCCGTACCCTCACCTGGACCCTAAACCGTCCCCGTCCCCTAACCCTAACCCTAGCCCGAACCCTAACCCTAACCCTTCCCCGAAGCCTGACCCTCACCCGTCCCCTAATCCTAACCCGTACGCTAACACTAACCCACGCCCTCACACGCACGCTCCCCCTAAAGCGTTGCCGTACCCTCACCTGGACCCTAAACAGTCCCCTTCCCCTAACCCTAACCCTAGCCCGAACCCTAACCCTAACCCTTCCCCGAAGCCTGACCCTCACACGTCCCCTAATCCTAACCCGTACGCTAACACTAACCCACGCCCTCACACGCACGCTCCCCCTAAAGCGTTGCCGTCCCCTCACCTGGACCCTAAACCGTCCCCGTCCCCTAACCCTAACCCTAGCCGAACCCTAAACCTAACCCTTCCCCGAAGCCTGACCCTCACCCGTCCCCTAATCCTAACCCGTACGCTAACACTAACCCGCGCCCTCACACGCACGCTCCCCCTAAAGCGTTGCCGTACCCTCACCTGGACCCTAAACCGACCCCGTCCCCTAACCCTAACCCTAGCCCGAACCCTAACCCTAACCCTTCCCCGAAGCCTGACCCTCACCCGTCCCCTAATCCTAACCCGTACGCTAACACTAACCCGTGCCCTCACACGCACGCTCCCCCTAAAGCGTTGCCGTACCCTCACCTGGACCCTAAACCGTCCCCGTCCCCTAACCCTAACCCTAGCCCGAACCCTAACCCTAACCCTTCCCCGAAGCCTGACCCTCACCCGTCCCCTAATCCTAACCCGTACGCTAACACTAACTCGCGCCCTCACACGCACGCTCTCCCTAAAGCGTTGCCGTACCCTCACCTGGACCCGAAACCGTCCCCGTCCCCTAACCCTAACCCTAGCCCGAACCCTAACTCTTCCCCGAAGCCTGACCCTCACCCGTCCCCTAATCCTAACCCGTACGCTAACACTAACCCGTGCCCTCACACGCACGCTCCCCCTAAAGCGTTGCCGTACCCTCACCTGGACCCTAAACCGTCCCCGTCCCCGTCCCCTAACCCTAGCCCGAACCCTAACCCTAACCCTTCCCCGAAGCCTGACCCTCACCCGTCCCCTAATCCTAACCCGTACGCTAACACTAACCCGCACCTTCACACGCACGCTCCCCCTAAAGCGTTGCCGTACCCTCACCTGGACCCTAAACCGTCCCCGTCCCCTAACCCTAACCCTAGCCCAAACCCTAACCCTAACCCTTCCCCGAAGCCTGACCCTCACCCGTCCCCTAATCATAACCCGTACGCTAACACTAACCCGCGCCCTCACACGCACGCTCCCCCTAAAGCGTTGCCGTACCCTCACCTGGACCCTAAACCGTACCCGTCCCCTAACCCTAACCCTAGCCTGAACCCTAACCCTAACCCTTCCCCGAAGCCTGACCCTCACCCGTCCCCTAATCCTAACCCGTACGCTAACACTAACCCGCGCCCTCACACGCACGCTCCCCCTAAAGCGTTGCCGTACCCTCACCTGGACCCTAAACCGTCCCTGTCCCCTAACCCTAACCCTAGCCCGAAACCTAACCCTAACCCTTCCCCGAAGCCTGACCCTCACCCGTCCCCTAATCCTAACCCGTACGCTATCACTCACCCGCGCCCTCACACACACACTCCCCCTTAAGTGTTGCCGTACCCTCACCTGGACCCTAAACCGTCCCCGTCCCCTAACCCTAACCCTAGCCCGAACCCTAACCCTAACCTTTCCCCGAAGCCTGACCCTCACCCGTCCCGTAATCCTAACACGTACGCTAACACTAACCCGCGCGCTCACATGCACGCTCCCTCTAAAGCGTTGCCATACCCTCACCTGGACCCTAAACCGGCCCCGTCCCCTAACCCTAACCCTAGCCCGAACCCTAACCCTAACCCTTCCCCGAAGCCTGACCCTCACCCGTCCCCTAATCCTAACCCGTACGCTAACACTAACCCGCGCCCTCACACGCACGCTCCCCCTAAAGCGTTGCCGTACCCTCACCTGGACCGTAAACCGTCCCCGTCCCCTAACCCTAACCCTAGCCCGAACCCTAACCCTAACCCTTCCCCGAAGCCTGACCCTCACCCGTCCCCTAATCCTAACCCGTACGCTAACACTAACCCGCACTCTCACACGCACGCTCCCCCTAAAGCGTTGTCGTACCCTCACCTGGACCCTAAACTGTCCCCGTCCCCTAACCCTAACCCTAGCCCGAACCCTAACCCTAACCCTTCCCCGAAGCCTGACCCTCACCCGTCCCATAATCCTAACCCGTACGCTAACACTAACCCGTGCCCTCACACGCACGCTCCCCCTAAAGCGTTGCCGTACCCTGACCTGGACCGTAAACCGTCCCCGTCCCCTAACCCTAACCCTAGCCCGAACCCTAACCCTAACCCTTCCCCGAAGCCTGACCCTCACCCGTCCACTAATCCTAACCGGTACGCTAACACTAACTCGCGCCCTCACACGCACGCTCTCCCTAAAGCGTTGCCGTACCCTCACCTGGACCCGAAACCGTCCCCGTCCCCTAACCCTAACCCTAGCCCGAACCCTAACCCTAACCCTTCCCCGAAGCCTGACCCTCACCCGTCCCCTAATCCTAACCCGTACGCTAACACTAACCCGCGCCCTCACACGCACGCTCCCCCTAAAGCGTTGCCGTACCCTCACCTGGACCCTAAACCGTCCCCGTCCCCGTCCCCTAACCCTAGCCGAACCCTAACCCTAACCCTTCCCCGAAGCCTGACCCTCACCCGTCCCATAATCCTAACCCGTACGCTAACACTAACCCGCGCCCTCACACGCACGCTCCCCCTAAAGCGTTGCCGTACCCTCACCTGGACCCTAAACCGTCCCCGTCCCCTAACCCTAACCCTAGCCCGAACCCTAACCCTAACACTTCCCCAAAGCCTGACCCTCACCCGTCCCCTAATCCTAACCCGTACGCTAACACTAACCCGCGCCCTGACACGCACGCTCACCCTAAAGCCTTGCCGTACCCTCACCTGGACCCTAAACCGTCCCCGTCCCCGTCCCCTAACCCTAGCCCGAACCCTAACCCTAACCATTCCCCGAAGCCTGACCCTCACCCGTCCCCTAATCCTAACCCGTACGCTAACACTAACCCGCGCCCTCACACGCACGCTCCCCCTAAAGCGTTGCCGTACCCTCACCTGGACCCTAAACCGTCCCCGTCCCCTAACCCTAACCCTAGCCCGAACCATAACCCTAACCCTTCCCCGAAGCCTGACCCTCACCCGTCCCCTAATCCTAACCCGTACGCTAACACTAACCCGCGCCCTCACACGCACGCTCCCCCTAAAGTGTTGCCGTACCCTCACCTGGACCCTAAACCGTCCCCGTCCCGTAACCCTAACCCTAGCCCGAACCCTAACCCTAACCCTTCCCCGAAGCCTGACCCTCACCCGTCCCCTAATCCTAACCCGTACGCTAACACTAACCCGCGCCCTCACACGCACGCTCCCCCTAAAGCGTTGCCGTTCCCTCACCTGGACCCTAAACCGTCCCCGTCCCCTAACCCTAACCCTAGCCCGAACCCTAACCCTAAACCTTCCCCGAAGCCTGACCCTCACCCGTCCCCTAATCCTAACCCGTACGCTAACACTAACCAGCGCCCTCACACGCACGCTCCCCCTAAAGCGTTGCCGTACCCTCACCTGGACCCTAAACCGTCCCCGTCCCCTAATCCTAACCCTAGCCAGAACCCTAACCCTAACCCTTCCCCGAAGCCTGACCCTCACCCTTCCCCTAATCCTAACCCGTACGCTAACACTAACCCGCGCCCTCACACGCACGCTCCCCGTAAAGCGCTGCCGTACCCCCACCTAGACCCTAAACCGTCCCCGTCCCCTAACCCTAACCCTAGCCCGAACCCTAACCCTAAACCTTTCCTGAAGCCTGACCCTCACCCGTCCCCTAATCCTAACCCGTACGCTATCACTCACCCGCGCCCTCACACGCACACTCCCCCTTAAGTGTTGCCGTACCCTCACCTGGACCCTAAACCGTCCCCGTCCCCTAACCCTAACCCTAGCCCGAACCCTAACCCTAACCCTTCCCCGAAGCCTGACCCTCACCCGTCCCGTAATCCTAACACGTACGCTAACACTAACCCACGCCCTCACACGCACGCTCCCTCTAAAGCGTTGCGTACCCTCACCTGGACCCTAAACCGGCCCCGTCCCCTAACCCTAACCCTAGCCCGAACCCTAACCCTAACCCTTCCCCGAAGCCTGACCCTCACCCGTCCCCTAATCCTAACCCGTACGCTAACACTAACCCGCGCCCTCACATGCACGCTCACCCTAAAGCGTTGCCTTACCCTCACCTGGACCGTAAACCGTCCCCGTCCCCTAACCCTAACCCTAGCCATAACCCTAACCCTAACCCTTCCCCGAAGCCTGACCCTCACCCGTCCCCTAATCCTAACCCGTACGCTAACACTAACCCGCGCCCTCACACGCACGCTCCCCCTAAAGCGTTGTCGTACCCTCACCTGGACCCTAAACTGTCCCCGTCCCCTAACCCTAACCCTAGCTCGAACCCTAACCCTAACCCTTCCCCAAAGCCTGACCCTCACCCGTCCCCTAATCCTAACCCGTACGCTAACACTAACCCGCGCCCTCACACGCACGCTCCCCCTAAAGCGTTGCCGTACCCTCACCTGGACCCTAAACCGTCCCCGTCCCCTAACCCTAACCCTAGCCCGAACCGTAACCCTAACCCTTCCCTGAAGCCTGACCCTCACCCGTCCCCTAATCCTAACCCGTACGCTAACACTAACCCGCGCCCTCACACGCACGCTCCCCCTAAAGGGTTGCCGTACCCTCACCTGGACCCTAAACCGTCCCCGTCCCCTAACCCTAACCCTAGCCCGAACCCTAACCCTAACCCTTCCCCGAAGCCTGACCCTCACCCGTCCCCTAATCCTAACCCGTACGCTAACACTAACCCACGCCCTCACACGCACGCTCCCCCTAAAGCGTTGCCGTACCCTCACCTGGACCCTAAACCGTCCCCTTCCCCTAACCCTAACCCTAGCCCGAACCCTAACTCTAACACTTGCCCGAAGCCTGACCCTCACTCGTCCCCTAATCCTAACCCGTACGCTAACACTAACCCGCGCCCTACACGCACGCTCCCCCTAAAGCTTTGCCGAACCCTCACCTGGACCCTAAACCGTCCCCGTCCCCGTCCCCTAACCCTAGCCCGAACCCTAACCCTAACCCTTCCCCAAAGCCTGACCCTCACCCGTCCCCTAATCCTAACCCGTACGCTAACACTAACCCGCGCCCTCACACGCACGCTCCCCCTAAAGCGTTGCCGTACCCTCACCTGGACCCTAAACCGTCCCCGTCCCCTAACCCTAACCCTAGCCCGAACCGTAACCCTAACCCTTCCCCGAAGCCTGACCCTCACCCGTCCCCTAATCCTAACCCGTACGCTAACACTAACCCGCGCCCTCACACGCACGCTCCCCCTAAAGCGTTGCCGTACCCTCACCTGGACCCTAAACCGTCCCCATCCCCTAACCCTAACCCTAGCCCGAACCCTAACCCTAACCCTTCCCCGAAGCCTGACACTCACCCGTCTCCTAATCCTAACCCGTACGCTAACACTAACCCGCGCCCTCACACGCACGCTCCCCCTAAAGCGTTGCCGTCCCCTCACCTGGACCCTAAACCGTCCCCGTCCCCTAACCCTAACCCTAGCCGAACCCTAACCCTAACCCTTCCCCGAAGCCTGACCCTCACCCGTCCCCTAATCCTAACCCGTACGCTAACACTAACCTGCGCCCTCACACGCACGCTCCCCCTAAAGCGTTGCCGTACCCTCACCTGGACCCGAAACCGTCCCCGTCCCCTAACCCTAACCCTAGCCAGAACCCTAACCCTTCCCCGAAGCCTGACCCTCACCCGTCCCCTAATCCTAACCCGTACGCTAACACTAACCCGTGCCCTCACACGCACGCTCCCCCTAAAGCGTTGCCGTACCCTCAGCTGGACCCTAAACCGTCCCCGTCCCCGTCCCCTAACCCTAGCCCGAACCCTAACCCTAACCCTTCCCCGAAGCCTGACCCTCACCCGTCCCCTAATCCTAACCCGTACGCTAACACTAACCCGCGCCCTCACACGCACGCTCCCCATAAAGCATTGCCGTACCCTCACCTGGACCCTAAACCGTCCCCGTCCCCTAACCCTAACCCTAGCCCGAACCCTAACCCTAACCCTTCCCCGAAGCCTGACCCTCACCCGTCCCCTAATCCTAACCCGTACGCTATCACTCACCCGCGCCCTCACACACACACTCCCCCTTAAGTGTTGCCGTACCCTCACCTGGACCCTAAACCGTCCCCGTCCCCTAACCCTAACCCTAGCCCGAACCCTAACCCTAACCTTTCCCCGAAGCCTGACCCTCACCCGTCCTGTAATCCTAACACGTACGCTAACACTAACCCGCGCCCTCACACGCACGCTCCCTCTAAAGCGTTGCCGTACCCTCACCTGGACCCTAAACCGGCCCCGTCCCCTAACCCTAACCCTAGCCCGAACCCTAACCCTAACCCTTCCCCGAAGCCTGACCCTCACCCGTCCCCTAATCCTAACCCGTACGCTAACACTAACCCGCGCCCTCACACGCACGCTCCCCCTAAAGCGTTGCCGTACCCTCACCTGGACCGTAAACCGTCCCCGTCCCCTAACCCTAACCCTAGCCCGAACCCTAACCCTAACCCTTCCCCGAAGCGTGACCCTCACCCGTCCCCTAATCCTAACCCGTACGCTAACACTAACCCGCACTCTCACACGCACGCTCCCCCTAAAGCGTTGTCGTACCCTCACCTGGACCCTAAACTGTCCCCGTCCCCTAACCCTAACCCTAGCCCGAACCCTAACCCTAACCCTTCCCCGAAGCCTGACCCTCACCCATCCCATAATCCTAACCCGTACGCTAACACTAACCCGTGCCCTCACACGCACGCTCCCCCTAAAGCGTTGCCGTACCCTGACCTGGACCGTAAACCGTCCCCGTCCCCTAACCCTAACCCTAGCCCGAACCCTAACCCTAACCCTTCCCCGAAGCCTGACCCTCACCCGTCCCCTAATCCTAACCGGTACGCTAACACTAACTCGCGCCCTCACACGCACGCTCTCCCTAAAGCGTTGCCGTACCCTCACCTGGATCCGAAACCGTCCCCGTCCCCTAACCCTAACCCTAGCCCGAACCCTAACCCTAACCCTTCCCCGAAGCCTGACCCTCACCCGTCCCCTAATCCTAACCCGTACGCTAACACTAACCCGCGCCCTCACACGCACGCTCCCCCTAAAGCGTTGCCGTACCCTCACCTGGACCCTAAACCGTCCCCGTCCCCGTCCCCTAACCCTAGCCGAACCCTAACCCTAACCCTTCCCCGAAGCCTGACCCTCACCCGTCCCCTAATCCTAACCCGTACGCTAACACTAACCCGCGCCTTCACACGCACGCTCCCCCTAAAGCGTTGCCGTACCCTCACCTGGACCCTAAACCGTCCCTGTCCCCTAACCCTAAACCTAGCCCGAACCCTAACCCTAACCCTTCCCCGAAGCCTGACCCTCACCCGTCCCCTAATCCTACCCCGTACGCTAACACTAACCCGCGCCCTCACACGCACGCTCCCCCTAAAGCGTTGCCGTACCCTCACCTGGACCCTAAACCGTCCCCGTCCCCTAACCCTAACCCTAGCCCGAACCCTAACCCTAACCCTTCCCCGAAGCCTGACCCTCACCCGTCCCGGAATCCTAACACGTACGCTAACACTAACCCGCGCCCTCACATGCACGCTCCCTCTAAAGCGTT